>NC_064619.1:312397012-312700042 GCF_023898315.1 Schistocerca nitens | reverse complement strand
AATATGTAAGAAACTGTCTACGCAACCTGTAAGTACACTTCAAAACATTACTACTTAATAGGAAATACCAACCACACAGAACTGTTTATAACCTATAGGCACAGTGACAAAAATGTAAATAAAATAGCTAACATATGTACATATTCCAGGCCACTGATGATGCCTTGCAGAAAATAAAGGCGAAACGCGTATGGCACTAAAATTGTGTTTTATTCAGTTGCTGTCAGACGGTCCATAAGTGAAAATTATCAATATACCGTAGTATTACGCGCAACTGAGGAGGACAGGACCACAAAACGTTGAAGATGTCAATACAGCTATGTCAAGCATTCCCTGTCAACGTGTACAACAGGTTCAAGAAAATACATCTGAGACTCCATAAGACGATACAGCATATAAAATTCAACAGAACATGCAAAAAGAACGATTTAATTCCAAGTTACATTAATGTAAAGGTTAAAAACAGTTCTACAGTGGCACAAAAGTCGAAATCGTTTGCAGAACGATATTGGTTACTACATGAAATTAAGATGCTCTATTCGATAAAACAGCACCTAAACATGATGCTCTATGAGACTCATCTAGAATTGGCAAAAAACGTAGGAAACGCCGCAGTTTTCATGGCACTAGTAGAAAAAACTGAGCACAACACATACATAGCAATGAAACATTTACAAAACAAACATAAACACAAGATAATGAAACTAACAGTGAAAAAGACGCAAAAATACATTTACATTTTAAATGTGAAACCACATGAACACCAACACACATTCCATCCACACTTAGTTAACCTAACAGAGACAGAACTACACAAAAACGAAAAAATGCTCTTGGAAAAAGGTTTGAAACACTGCACCAATAGCAAAGTGAACAATCAATACATAGAAAATCTCATAGTAAAAACCGAACACATCCTTACACGTGAAGAACAACAAAATAATTGTGAAATAAACATAGGACTGACAAGAGAACTAGTAAAAGAAGAAATAAAAGGCATAATAAAACAAACACAGCAGTCACACAATAAGAACAACCAAACAGAAGCAGCTACTATGAAAAGGTTAAAACAAAAGTTAACAAACAACAACGTATTAATAACAAGAGCAGACAAGGGAAATGTAACAGTACTCATGGATAAAGAGCAATACATCACAAAAACCAAGGAATACATAAACACCAACGCAATACAAAAACTGAAGTCAGATCCAACTACACGATTCCACGCAAATGTGAAACGAACACTGAAAAACATTGAACACACCCTCACAGAGAAACAGAAATACTACTTAACACAGAAACACCCAAAAGCACCAACACTCTGCAGTCAACCGAAAGTACATAAAGACGGAATGCCAATGAGACCTGTTATCAACTTCAAGAAAGCCCCAACATACCACATAGCCAAACACCTCCAAAAGTTAGTTACAAAACACTATAAAGTAGAAAACAACAGAACAGTGAAAAACACAGGAAACCTAATAGAAAACATACAGAACATACAGGTACCACACACAGCATCACTGATTTCATTCGATATAGAAAATATGTATACCTCCATCCCTATCACAGAAACAATAGAAATCATAGAACAAAATCTCTCATCCCACAGCAACCTCACCACAGACGCAATAAAAGAAATAACAGATATGCTCAGACTGACAACTGAACAAAACTACTTTCAGTTTGAGGAAGAGTATTATCTACAAACTGATGGACTGCCCATGGGATCCCCAATATCAGGAACACTAGCAAACATTTTCATCAGTCACCTTGAAAATCAGATATTTGATAAGATAACCACAAATGAAAGTTTCAAAATCATATATTGGTACAGATATGTGGATGACATTATTTGTCTGGTAGACGAGCCAAGTGAAAAAATAGATGAACTCCATTCAGAAATAAACAAAGCTCATAAGAACATAAAATTCACACTTGAAAAAGAAAAAGAAAATCAAATAAATTTTCTTGACATTACAATTAAAAAAGAAAATGGAAAACATACATTTAACATCTTTAGAAAACCAACAGCCACAGACACAATAATACATTCCACATCCAACCACCCCCAAAGCCAGAAACATGCAGCACTAAGACACATGTTACATAGATTAAACAGAATCCCACTCAGCAAGAGAAACTATGAACAAGAAATGAACGCGATCATACAAATAGCTAGGAACAACGGATATGACACACATGTGGTACACAGGCTCAATCAAAAAATAAAAATACAAATAAAAAACAAACACAACATTTCCACAATACAAAAGAATTCACAAGCTGAAAACTTACAAACACACTCAACAAACACACACAATGACAACACCACACAGAAAAGAACCAGATGGTACACCATGACCTACACACATAAACTAACACACAGAGTTGCAAACATCCTGAAGAGAGAGGGCTTCAAAATAGCATATAAGCCTGGGCAAACCCTTCAATCACACCTAAGCCAGCCAACTACCAAGAGGGACAAATTCCAACAATCAGGAATATATAAACTTGAATGTCAAAGTTGTGATGCAGTATACATAGGCATGACATGCAGGAATTTTGAAACAAGATACAAAGAACATATCAGATGTTGGAAGTATGAAACAAACCATTCCACATTTGCAGAGCATTTAAAACACTACAACCATCATCCTACAAACATGGAACAAGAAATGAAAATAATGAGAATAAGCAACCATGACAAACATCTTATACAAATGCAAGAAAACTTCCACATCCAGAAAGCCATAGCAGAAAACAAACATGTGATAAATGAACAAACACACAACAACACAGGCTCCCTACTACACTTAATAAAGGAAATGATAACATAATATATATATATATATATATATATATATATATATTAACACCAAAATACACACACACACACACACACACACACACACACACACACACACACACACACACCACACACACAGCCCCCCTAAAAAAAAATAAAAAAAATAACAGAACACCAAAATACAGACAGTCAAACACACAGCACAAAAAAATATATATTACACCAAAACACGCACACACACATACATAGGACAAAAACAAAAATAAATAAATAAATACAATAAAATAAAATAAAATTAAATTAAAACGACACCAAAAAACACTCACACACACACACACACACACACACACAAATGCATACACGAACAGACCACAGATACTTCAATATCTACACTCATAAGTTTCGCAGTAATATTCGATCCTTGGCAAAAACATTTGACAGTCGGCAACAGAAACCAAAACATTGCATTAAAACAAGCGCTCAGTGCATAGTGCTGTGGAATGCGGAAAAAACAGCAAATTGGCGCTCATAGGAACAAGAACAACACCAAAAATGCAACAGGAGCATAATATGTAAGAAACTGTCTACGCAACCTGTAAGTACACTTCAAAACATTACTACTTAATAGGAAATACCAACCACACAGAACTGTTTATAACCTATAGGCACAGTGACAAAAATGTAAATAAAATAGCTAACATATGTACATATTCCAGGCCACTGATGATGCCTTGCAGAAAATAAAGGCGAAACGCGTATGGCACTAAAATTGTGTTTTATTCAGTTGCTGTCAGACGGTCCATAAGTGAAAATTATCAATATACCGTAGTATTACGCGCAACTGAGGAGGACAGGACCACAAAACGTTGAAGATGTAAATTGAAAACTAGGCCATTTATTGTTGAATTTCAGCTATCGAATATAATAACACAACATTGAAAAAAATAACAACATGAAATTTTTTTCAAAAATGGTTCAAATGGTTCTGAGCACTATGGGACTTAACATCTTAGGTCATCAGTCCCCTAGAACTTAGAACTAGTTAAACCTAACTAACCTAACGACATCACACACGTCCATGCCCGAGGCAGGATTCGAACCTGCGACCGTAGCTGTCGCGCGGTTCCGGACTGCGCGCCTAGAACCGCGAGACCACCGCGGCCGGCGAAATTTTTTAATAATTAAATAATGTAGATAGTAAGGAATAAAAATATGGCAGATTTGTGTTGGAAACACAGTATTCGAAGTAAAGCAAAGTATTCGAAACCAACTACTTAAACAATAAACTGATAAGGAAAAATGCTGAAATAAAAATAGGTTAGAGAATAAATATTTGGTCACGATACATGTAGGTATTATTAGCTTTCCGTCCCTCACTTTCTCCCGGGTTATTAGATTTTCCCGTGAGAACGAGATATCTTCTCGCAGTAAAAAGTGTCCTTCCTGTAATTCTGATGTATATTCTATATTGCTGTGAAGTTTAATGAAAATCGGCCAGTATTCAGACATCCTCATAAAATTTCGCGTTTATAATATTAACACGATTATATGTACTTTAGTTTAAAAAAAATTGGCTACTGACAAAAAGTAAATAGACGTTTAATTCGAGGTAGTTCACATTACCCGTGTCTCCCTATAAATCTTCATAAGTAGGTAAATACCCACCCACCTAATTTCCTCCAAATAATCCAAACCAAACAAAAGCGAAAGACTAAAATTAAGTTGTGTTACATAACTAATGAAGACATTATAAGAATTATATTATTATAAGTATGTACATACCTTTTGCTGTTCTTTTTCTTCTTTTACATCCATTTACATCCATTTACATCCATTTTAAGTAGCCAGATTATGGCAGTTTAACTGAAATTTCTTTGAACTGGATGGATATATGATTTTTCACTCACAAGTAGGAATATTAAAAACACATAAACCAATTAAAACTTGAGAAACAACGCCAGTCGATCGCGGTTAATTTGTCGATACCCTTTAAATTTTTAAATTGTGACCACAAGGGATTTTGCCCACTCCTGTTGTGACGAGTAGCGGGCATGGGTCCTTTTCAGTGTTGAAATATTTGCACACCTTTCTGGTCGGTTTAAACACTGTGTCAAAATCGTGCCTTCTTAGCACCCTTCTGATATGATCTCTGTTTTCACGATTGGACAGAACTTTATCTCGTTCTTTTTCGATAGAAACTCACTTTTTTTTATCTCTGTCAGTGTAGCTATTTCTTTTGATAGTAATGTTTAAATGATCAATCTCAATCTCAAAGTACTGTGGCTCATATATTCTTCAATGACTCCTCTTTTCTCCTTGGGATGGTGATTGGAATTTTTTTGAAGATATGTATCAGTGTAAGTGGGCCTTCTATGGACATTGTGCCTTAAGCTTCCGTCGGGTTTTGTAAGTATTTGTCCTTCCAAAAATGAAATTTGACTTTCTTTTTTCCGATTAAGTACGTAAGTAGATCAGGACTACACATAATTGTTCTGATATACTTTAGTTTCTAAGCAGTTTTTTGCAAAATACACCCAACATAAGCTACTGACTGCTTTACCAAGCACAGCGAAGAGGTGAGACATTTTACTTGTCATATTCCAACATGTACCTTTCAAAGCCTTATTGGACAATTCATTATTTTAAATCATATCACCAGGACATTTCTACTACTTCGGTAGCATTATTTACGGAGGTTGAAGATGAATATTCCTTGCGACAGTGATATATATTTTCGTAGCTTTTAGCCTAATCTTTGTCTTGCTGAACTGCAGGGCACCTGATGGTGTTCGTACAGAACGACACCGGTCGTGTCCTAATAAATGCACCTGAAATAACAGCTGTGGTGGTTTTTGTTAATATTCACATTTTCTTAACATTCATGTTAATCAGCGCTGGAAGCGCAAAACGGTCCACATTATTTAACAAGGGGATAACTACAGTTTGCCTTCATTTGATGCCTGCATGCTCAAAACGACGGCAGAACAACTGGCAGCTCAAAATAGTTACAGAGCTGTCGCTGCACAGGCAGAAAATAAAAGAAAATTTAAGTGTCTTGACCACATCTCCGCACATGTTTACTATTTTAATTCTTATGCAAGGGCTAAACTGTATAGTTTTTGTTTTTCAGGCATATCATAATTAATTCTAGTGAGTGATTAATGGGAAAGGCCGTTCTTAAACTATCCGCGCAAAAAAATAACGGATAAGGAATATACGAGACGAGTTATTTAAACGAGGATTGCGCTGACAAGATACTGTAAACTACCCAACAGAAACGCCAACATTTACGCGACCCAGCTGTATCGTCTTATTTCAGTTAATGGATTACGTCACATACTTTCAACAGAATTCCGTCTTCTGCAGCTCGGAAAGCGAGTACACGACTACAGTGTTGTACAATCCCGTTGCATATCAAACATGTAAGATAGTTTCCTATCATTACTGATGGATGACTTTTACGTTATTTCGTGCTATGCAACTGAGGTGAAAGGAAGTTCTTGTTTCCCCAGTTTCATATTGCCTATTTTTTCTGTTGTACTCGTCTTCCCGCTACAGATCTCTAGTCTCCCACAAAGTATTTCATTAATTCCTGTAATTGCACAGCGATAATAGTTCTTAGCCCTATTTCAGTCGGATAAGAATAAATCGGTTAGTACTTTACTTACAATTAGACACTGGATTATTCACTTTCCCTAATTAACGAAGCCAGGACTCATTACAATCTTTCTTGAAGCTGCTATTGTTACACTAAAGTTACCAGTATAGAAAGAGTTATTTCATGTCACTAATTTTGTAAGTAGGCTGTTTAGGTTTTTATGTTGGTAACACCACGTAGCGCTCTGTATGAAAATTACTGACTGTGCTATGTGCAGTCTGTGGCTGGTTTGCATTGTTGCAGTTTGCCATTGTAGCGTTGGGCAGTTGGCTGTTAACAGCGCGTAGCATTGTGCAGCTGGAGGTGAGCCGCCAGCAGTGGTGGATGTGGGGAGTGAGATGGCGGAGTTTTGAGAGCGGATGATCTGGACGTGTGTGCATCAGAGAGAGTAAATTTGTAAGACTGTATGTCATGAACTGATATATATATATATATAATGACTTTTGAACACTATTAAGGTAAATACATTGTTTGTTCTCTATCAAAATCTTTCATTTGCTAACTATGCCTATCAGTAGTTAGTGCCTTCAGTAGTTTGAATCTTTTAGTTAGCTGGCAGCATTGGCGCTCGCTGTATTGCAGTAGCTCTAGTAACGAAGATTTTTGTGAGGTAAGTGATTCATGAAAGGTGTAGGTTATTGTTAGTCAGGGCGATTCTTTTGTAGACATTATTGAAAGTCAGATTGCGTTGCGCTAAAAATATTGTGTGTCAGTTTAGTGATGATCAGAATAAGTAAAGAGAGAAATGTCTGAGTACGTTCAGTTTTGCACAGCTGTTTGAAAATCAAATAACATAAGGGGTTTAACAGCACAGTAATTCATTAATTTTTCCAAGGGGACTACTAAGTCTGACATCAGCCTCTCCCTGCATACATTGGGAATATGTATGGAATGAGCATTCAGATGCGCAAAACAGAATATTTATCAACATATCATGTGACTTCAAGACATAAAGGAATTAAAGACATTAGCTGCCTGTGAATATTGATTTATATCAATGGGGCAAGCTGAAATGTTTGCCGAACGGGAACTTGAACCCGGTTCTCCTGCTTACTAGACGGATGCGCTGACCACTACGGCATCCAGACACAATGGCCACCACAGCCGCATGGACTATCCAGCATGTCTCTCGTCAGACCCAAATTCTCAACTTATACCACAAACTACTGAAGCTCTTTGGCCTCATTACTCGTGACATCTTGCCGATTCCCGTAAGAGTTCGACCCTGGCGTGCATCTGCTCTGAAATGGTCATCGGTCGTCCTCACCTTAATTATGTATTTGTTGTATGTTCTTTCCGACACGTCCAAAATGGCCCCCTAGTACACCATGGAGGAAATGTCCCAAAAACATCGAATTTGGAGCTACGAAATGTAGAAAACTAGCGAGTTATCACACGCTGAAATATTGTTAGAGATAAAATTCTTCCATTGTGATATCATGCCTTTAATCTTAGTCCAACATTATGGAAGCTAAAATGTCAATCGCGCATACCAGTGCTACAGTTTGTTATTGTGACTATTTTAAGCTCAATAGTTGGGAGATATTTACAACTCGGAAGTAATGGCTCAGAAAGTTATACATAAATCTTATCGAAGGTAATACTTGATCGTAATTTTTACACATTCAACGGATTGAGTGGCAGCACACTCCCACGCTTTTCTGATAAAAACACTCCCACGGTTGTTTGATAAACACACTAGGTGTTCCACAGGGTTCAATCATGGATCCCCTTCCGTTCTTGATGTATGTGAAGACCTCCCTTCCTATCTGAAACAGGAAGCTGAGCTGACACTGTTTGCTGATGATACAAGCATCATTATTAATCCAGTAAAAGAAACTCCAATTGAAAATGATACAAGTAAGGTCTTTGGAAAAGTCATTAATTGGTTGCCTGCAAATGAGCTTGCTCTAAACTTAAAAAAAAACACAGTACATCCAATTTTCTGCTGCAAAAAGTACAGTTCCTTCAATAAATATAACACATCAACAGAAGTCAGTAGACAGGGTAGAGCATACTAAGTTTTTGGGTGTACATATAGCTGAGAATTTTAATTGGAATATTCATATTCTGGGTCTTCTAAAGCGACAAGGTTCAGCAACTTTTGCAATAATAATGATTGCCAATTATGAGGATATTGAAATTAGTAAGCTAACATACTTTGCATACTTTCACTCTCTGATGTCATACGGAATAATATTTTGGGGTAACTCAACATTTAGACAAAAAGTATTCACTGCTCAAAAGAAAGAGGTTAGAATAATGTGTGGGTTTCATAGTCGCACATCTTGTAGGAATCTTTTTAAAACATTGGGAATTCTTACAACAGCCTCACAGTACATTTACTCACTAATGAAATTTGTTCTCATCAACGTCGACCAGTTTAAAAACAACAGTCACATTCATGATTATAATACCACAAAAAAGAAAGACTTACACTATCCTTTACTCAACCAGTCTTTGGCGCAGAAAGGGGTGAAATACGCTGCCATAAAAAATATGGTTCAAATGGCTCTGAGCACTATGGGACTTAATATCTGAGGTCATCAGTCCCCTAGAACTTAGAACTACTTAAACCTAACTAACCTAAGGACGTCACACTCATCCATGCCCAAGGCAGGATTCGAACCTGCGACCATAGCAGCAGCGCGGTTCCGGACAGAAGCGCCTAGAACCGCTCGGCCACTCCGGCTGGCACGCTGCCATAAAAATTTTCGACAAATTACCAAATGAAATAAAATGTTTGACAGACAGCAGTAATAACTTCAAAAATAAATTGAAATCATATCTCCTTGACAACTCCTTCTACACCATAGATGAATTCTTGAAAAAGAATAAATAAATTTATAAATATAGTATATGCATTTTGTGCCCTTTAAGGGAATGGGGTAAATAATAGAGATATTAATCTTTAACTCTGTATTGTAATATACCACTAGGCGTTAAGTGGTTGGACGTCCACGACTCAGATGCTGATCTGTGGCATATACAGGGTGTTACAAAAAGGTACGGCCAAACTTTCAGGAAACATTCCTCACACACAAATAAAGAAAAGATGTTATGTGGACATGTGTCCGGAAACGCTTAATTTCCATGTTAGAGCTCATTTTAGTTCCGTCAGTATGTACTTCCACCTACGCTCAATGGAGCACGTTATCATGATTTCATACGGGATACTCTACCTGTGCTGCTAGAACATGTGCCTTTACAAGTACGACACAACATGTGGTTCATGCACGATGGAGCTCCCGCACATTTCAGTCGAAGTGTTCGTACGCTTCTCAACAACAGATTCGGTGACCGATGGATTGGTAGAGGCGGACCAATTCCATGGCCTCCACGCTCTCCTGACCTCAACCCTCTTGACTTTCATTTATGGGGGCATTTGAAAGCTCTTGTTTACGCAACCCAGGTACCAAATGTAGAGACTCTTCGTGCTTGTATTGTGGACGGCTGTGATACAATACGCCATTCTCCAGGGCTGCATCAGCGCATCAGGGATTCCATGCGACGGAGGGTGGATGCATGTACCCTCGCTAACGGAGGACATTTTGAACATTTCCTGTAACAAAGTGTTTGAAGTCACGGTGGTACGTTCTGTTGCTGTGTGTTTCCATTCCATTATTAATGTGATTTGAAGATAAGTAATAAAATGAGCTCTAACACGGAAAGTAAGCGTTTCCGGACACATGTCCACATAACATATTTTCTTTCTTTGTGTGTGAGGAATGTTTCCTGAAAGTTTGGCCGTACCTTTTTGTAACACCCTGTATATATTAAAAAATCTTGTTTCGTATGTGCAATTCTTGTGCACTTGACACGTCCACATCATAAACACTACCGTACCGTGCGATTGATCAATGGAACACACAACTAACTAACTAACTGATCAGCCAAAACATTACGACCACTGCCCAGCGCGATGTGGGATTCCGCCTGGTGGCGTTGCGGGCATGTAACGCGATAACAAAAGTATGTAAGCGGAGCAGACACAGACGAGGGATCACCCCGGCGAAGACAGGCACTACAGATGAGGAAATCCATTGTGATAAGCGATTTAGACAAAGGTATGATTATTATTACGGAGAGCCTGTGAACGAGTGTCTTGAAATCGGCAAAGCCGGTCGAATGTTCACTCGATTCTGCCGTGAGCATCTACGAAAAGAGGTAGAAGGACAGTGAAACTACCACTAGGCGTTGAGTGGTTGGACGTCCACGACTCAGTTGCTAATCTCTGACATCTCTGCCGAAAGAGCACAATGCTGGTGCACACACAAGTGTTTCGGAGCACACCGGTCATCGTACATTGTTGAACATGGAGCCCCGCAGCAGACCACCACTACGTCTTTCACATGTTGACGCAACGACAGCGTAAATTACGATTTGAGCGGTCACAGAACCATCGGGATTCGATCGTCGATCAATGGAAAAATGTTGGCTCTTCGTGTGAATGACATTTTTGCTACACTGAGCCGATGGTCGTCTCCACAAACGCCGTCATCAAGATGAACGCGGCCAGGAACGTGCAGAGCCTCACGGAAGTAGGCTGGTGAGAGCAGTATTATGCTATGGGAGATATTCTCCTGTGCTTGAATGGGACCTGCGGTAGTAATCGAAGACACGCTGCCAGCTGCGAACCACCAGCATACCTTCATGTCTGATGCCTTCCCCGACGGCGGTGTCATCTTTCAGCAGTATAACTGTCCGTATCTCGGAGCCTGAACCGTGCTACAGTGGTCTGAGGAGCATTACAGTGAACTCACGTACATGTCTCGGCGACGAAATTCGCCTGGTGTAAATCTTATGGAGCACATCTGTGTCGCCGGCCGCGGTGGTCTAGCGGTTCTGGCGCTGCAGTCCGGAACCGCGGGACTGCTACGGTCGCAGGTTCGAATCCTGCCTCGGGCATGGGTGTGTGTGATGTCCTTAGGTTAGTTAGGTTTAAGTAGTTCTAAGTTCTAGGGGACTTATGACCTAAGATGTTGAGTCCCATAGCGCTCAGAGCCATTTGAACCATTTGAACCACATCTGTGTCACTATCGTGTGTCATAAGCATGTACGCAAATCAGCGGACCGTTATTTACGCGAATTAGATGACCTGTGCGTATACATATAATGTCACATACCTCGACAAACCAACTAACAAACTATCGGATGCCTGGCACGCAGAATCAGTTATGTATTTCGTTCCAAAGACGTGCAAACAAGCTATTAACCAAGTGATCATAATGTTTTGGCTCATCAGTTTTTGTGACCACACAGTCGCTTTTATTAGTCCTACGATATTAACTCGTTACAACATGGTGTCTCGCTTTTTCTATATATAAAGGACTTCATACTAGCATGACAACTACAAAGTGAACTTTTCTGGTACTTACCTAAGAAAAGAAACTTCCCCTTCTTTGATGAATTTCGATTTGGATCCGTATTGCTATTTATAATTAATAAAGGTATGAAAACAAGGCAAATTAGTGTATGATTAAAAATTCGGTCGTAGCGCAAAATGTAAACAATCAGCTGAAGGCAAGTGGGAATTACGGTTTGTTCATTCCAAAGGTATTCCTCTGTATGTCTATCTCTTTCTTTCATGGAGGTATATGTTTTGTTCAGATTTCCTTCTACGTACCAGAGATAAATGAATAAATAAAAGTAGTCATTACTGTTATTGCTTAATTAAGCAACTGCTAACTTTTCATCGTGAAAAAGATAAGTTTCCACACCACTAGCGAAACTTAAGGCTGGGTTATGAATTTTGGAAACTCATTGAGAGCTTTACAAAGATGCCCTCAATAGCAAGAACGATCGCTCCTTGGGGACCCCTCAAGCGGATCCACTTTATGGAGGCTCGATAAAAGCGACATCGAATACGAGAAATTTATCGCAGGGGCTTAAGGTTTGTGGGAATCGGTACCCATCAAAGAATATCACATTTACGATAGTTCAGACAATTGAAAAAAGAAACCGGCTCGTCCGAGGCAACTAAAAAGCGCTCTCTCTCTCTCTCTCTCTCTCTCTCTCTCTCTCTCTCTCGCCCTTTCTAATCTTCCCACCACTCGACACCCGCAATCGAAGAAAACCTATCGCACATTAGTACACCAGATAGTTTTAAAACAGGTCGCATAAGGATCACCCTTCTACGAATGTTGCTGTTCTGAAAAGCATAAGTGCTCCATTTTTAAGTCGAAACAGTCCTTTTTTTCCTCAAGGTCATTACTCAGTCAAATTTTCAGGATTCCGATGCCATAAAACTCTCTGATTAATATTAATGGACGACATTTCGCCGTAAGAAATTATGCAAATATGTCTTTAAAGAAATGTCGATTTTCATACGCTCAGTTGCATATATTATAAATGATGAGTAGAGATCAGCTTCAGAAATGAATTGTCACAAACTCGGATAGCCATGTGTGTTAAGGCGCCGCTTTGGGGTCCGGGAGGTGTGCCTACTTCCGCCTGAAACCACTCCGTTGATTGACGAGGAAGGTAGGTGTATCGCTTACCCTGGATGAGGTTTTTAGGTGATTTCCCACATACCATTAAGTGGATTCCGGGCTGGTACCCGAGTCTCGCCTCAGTTACACTGAAACGTCCCCTTAGAAAAATTATACATGACTGTCCTTAAACTGACAGACAATATTTTTAGCGCAACGCAATCTGACTTTCAGTAATCCCTACAAAAGAATGGCCCTGACTAACATTACCCTATAACTTTCGTGAATCACTTACCTCACAAAAAGCTTCATTACTCGAACTACTGCAATACAGCGAGCGCCAATACTGCCAGCTAAATAAAAACTACTGAAGGCACTAACTACTGATAGGCATAGTTAGCAAATGAAAGATTTTGATAGAGAACAAAAAAGTATTTACCTTAATAGTGTTCAAAAGCCATAATATATATACCAGTCCATGACATCCAATATTACAAATTTACTCTTCCTGATGGACACACGTCCAGATCGTCCGCTCTCAAAACTCTGCCATCTCTCTCCCCACATCCACCACTGCTGGCGGCTCACCTCCAACGGCGCAACGCTACGCGCTGTTAACATCCAGCTGCCCAACACTACAATAGCCAACAACAATGCAAACCAGCCACAGACTGCACACAGCACAGCCAGTGATTTTCATACAGAGCGCTACGTGGCGTTACCAATAAAAAAAAACCTAAACAGCCTAATTACAACACGATTCGCAAACAGTTCGAAAACTTTCCTCGCTTTCACATGAATGACAGTGCATGCAAACAGTTTGGGTATACGTATGTATTCCGTCATAAGGGGTAAGAGGGGGGGGGGGGGGGGAAGGGGGGACAGGACGGGCATCCGTCCAACCCTTGAACTAACTTTTCCAAATCCGTAAATCACAATGCGGACTCATGGCCGATGCGGGCCAATAGCACAAGCGATAGAAGAAGAAGTCATACGTTAAACGAAATCGACCATATCAGCGTTAGATTCTTCGTTACACTTTCTGCCGGTACCGAAAGAGTAAGGGAGGTTGCCCCAGTTGTTTAGCTACTTCTTGCTGATATATATTTTTACTACGTTGGGTGGAATACCTACACATATAGTATATGTTCGTAAGTATTACTTACCTATAAACCCTAACTATTGCATACAATCACAAATTTTGGAATGGGTGGTAATTTTATAATAAAACTTGAGTCTGATGTGCAATACGCAGAACATACTCATAAAACATATGGGTATCGTCAGTTATGTGCTGTTAGTTTCTGTCATCAGAAATAATTCGTCACTGAGCTGTGCTTTTCTTAGAGTAGTGAAAACTTCCTATTGAAGGAATGGGTCAGTCAGAACAAAAAGCTTAAACACAGTACAACCTCACAGAAATGGCAATTTCAATTCTGAATGCCCGAAAGCATCCACGTCTTTTCGCTCTTTAGGTCTGTACTCTTGTATTACCTTAGAAAGTTTTTTTCTCATCTATTCTGTTCGTATGATCCTGGCGGATGTTGGTTCATTGGCAGGATACTGTCAAAATACAGCGCCTGGCAAAAAAAGTGCAAAAAAAAAAAAAAACAGAAAACATGGTCGTATGTCAATTTAACTTCGTACAAGTACACACCACCGGCGTCTATGTAAATGGTTAGAACTGCAACTCCCTGTGACAGCTACAATGGCCACAAGAGTGCATTAGTGTTGTTCGTTTGTAGTGTTGTTATGAATCCCGGTACGGTAGATAAGGGTAGTGAATAGTGCCAGACGATGAAACTAAGAATGAGATTACTCGTACCTGTGTGAGACTGCCTTATCAGAGTTTAAAAAGGGGCCTCATTCAGAGCTTCCAATTTGCTGCTGGTCGAATCGTGCACTATCCCAATTTATGGAGCGGTCGGATGTAGCAATGGACCAATTTTCGACTGCAAGGTAATGTGAGGGCAGGCCTGCTCGTCGTTAAAGTCCCGGTGGCCAGACGTGACCGACCGCCCCTATTGAGGACAGACACATAGTGCAACAGACAGACTGTAACCCCTTCTCACCTTCGCCTACTGTCCAAGTACAAGCATGAACTCCCAGCAACATTCTCTGTCGTCTTACACCATTAGTCGGAGACTAGCAGAAGGCGGAGGACTAGAGAATAAGCGTCCCATGCATAGGCTGTCTTTAACACCATAACACGAACGGCTGTGTTTGGAATGGTGGCGCGACAGGGAAGCATGGAGTGTTATTAAACGGCACTGTGTTCAGCGATGAATCGCGGTTCTGCAGTACACCGCCAACAAGTGTGGCGGCGACCTGGGGAGAGGTTCCATTCCTCCGATGAGTTAGAGACGCGCATTTTGATTACTCCTGTGGGGAGGTATCGAGTATGACTTCAGAGAACTCAGAGAATTCTGTTGGGGCGACAGTACTTCATTGAGATCTGCATCCTAGCGCGCTGCCTTTCGCGCGACAGGATCGTGGTGTCATTTTTCAGTAGGAAAATGCTTATCCACATATGGCACGTGTTTCCTCAATGTTGAGGTGCTCATGTGGTCAGAACGATCCCCAGATCTGTTCCCAAAAGAAAGTGTGAGGGATCAGCTCGGATGTCATCCGAGTGACAGTATGGAGGATACCAAGGAGCTGCTGCGGGTCAGCTTGTTCAAATGGTTCAAATGGCTCTGAGCACTATGGGACTTAACACCTGAGGTCATCAGTCCCCTAGAACTTAGAACTACTTAAACCTAACTAACCTAAGGACATCACACACATCCATGCCCGAGGCAGGATTCGAACCTGCGACCGTAGCAGGCGCGCGGCTCCGGACTGAGCGCCTAGAACCGCTAGACCACCGCGGCCGGCGGGTCAGCTTGCCTCAACAGAGGATACAGAGAGCTTATGACACCCTTACCAACATAATTAATGCATTAAACCACGCTACAAAGGGTGCAATGCCATACTGACACGTAGGGCCTCATACTGCTAAGTTGTTAGCACATAACTCGATTTTGTAGTCGCCGAAACAACAACACATTCCATCTAGACCTTGAACTTTCATTTCATTTTCTCCTCCGCTTCTGGATGCTTCACTTTCTTTTGTTTGTACAAGCGATCTACAAAGGTGTTTGCCGGCCGCGGTGATCTCGCGGCTCTAGGCGCGCAGTCCGGAACCGTGCGACTGCTGCGGTCGCAGGTTCGAATCCTGCCTCGGGCATGGATGTGTGTGATGTCCTTAGGTTAGCTAGGTTTAAGTAGTTCTAAGTTCTAGGGGACTTATGACCACAGCAGTTGAGTCCCATAGTGCTCAGAGCCATTTGAACCATTTTTACAAAGGTGTTTTTTTCTTCATATAGCCTTGGGATCCATCTAATAATGATCAAGTGTGTGGGGTCCACACCAGAGAGACATAACAAGAGATATTGAACGTATCGAATGAAAAGTGGCATGAATAGATACAGGTTTTTTGACTCACCGGAGGGCGCCACAGAAATGTTGAAAATCCTGAGCTGGCAGATGCCAAATACCCTGCCAAAGCATACCAATTTAATAACCAGCTTTTAGTGAGGAATCTAGGAATATATTATAACACTGAATATTTACTGAGGTGACAAAAGTCATAGGATACCTCCTAACATCGTGACGGACCTCCTTTCGCCCGGCATAGTGCAGCGGCTCGACGTGCCATGGATTCAACAAGTCGTCGAAGTCCCTTGAAGAAATTCTGAGTCATGCTGCCTCTACAGCAGTCCATAACTGCAGGAATTTGGGCACGAATTGATCTCTGGATTATTTCCCGTATATGTTCGATGGGATACATTTCTGGCGATCTGCGTGGCCATATCATTCGCTCTAACAGTCTGGAATGTTCTTTAAACCAATCACGAACAATTGAGGCATGGTTACGTGGCGCATTGTGACCCACAAAATTTCCATCGTTGTTTGGGAACATGAAGTCCATGAATGGCTGCATATGGACTCCAAGTGCCCGAACACAATCATTTCCCGACAGTGGCCGGTTCAGTTGGACCAGAGGACTCAGTCCATTCCGTGTAAACACAACCCACGTCATTACGGAGCCACCACCAGCTTGCACAGTGCGTTGTTGACAAGTTGGTTCAATGGCTCCGTGGGGTCTGCGCCGCACTCGAACCCTACCATCAGCCCTTACCAAGTGAAATAGGGACTTACCTGACCAGGCCGTGGTTATCCAGTCGTCTAGGGTCCATCTGATAAGGTTACTAGCCAAGGAGAAGCGCTGCAGGCGATGTCGTGCTATTAGCAAAGGCATTCGCGTCGATCGTCTGCTGCCGTAACCAGTTAACGCCAGATTTTGCCGCACTGTGCTAATGGATGCGATAGTCGTACGTCCCACATTGATTTCTATGGTTATTTCAAGCAGTTTTTCTTGTCGTGTAGCACTTAAAACTCTAAGCAAACGCCGCTGCTCTCGGTCGTTAAGTGGAGACCGTCAGCCATTGTGTTGTCCGTCGTGAGAGGCAATGCCTGAAATTTGGTACTCTTGGCATGCTCTTGACATTGGATTTCGGAATATTGAATTTGCTGACGATTTCCGAAATGAAAGGTCCCATGCATCTAGCCCCAACTACCATTCCGCGTTCAGAGTCTCTTAGTTCCCGTTGTGAGACCAGAACCACATCGGAAACCTTTGCACATGAATCACTTGTGTCCAAATCACAGTCCCGCCAATGCATTGTCCTTTTGTTCCGTATCGCCAGTATGTGCGTCTATCGCTATCCCATGACTTGTTATGTCAGTGTATAGCTCACACAGGGACCGTAAATCCAAGACTAGTCTAATTACAACACCCGCAGAGGAATTCATGTAATCGTTCTTCTCTCTTGCCACGGAACGGGATATTCCCTCGAATACGCACTTCACAGTGGTTTGCTTAGTACGCATGTAGATATGGATGCAGAGCTCCCCATTTATTTTGTATATCCCTCCAATTCTGATCCCTTTCGAGCAAGATTTATCTCTGTTCTGATCGCTCGATCATTTATTCTACCCAACTCAGAGCACTGTTTCAGCTTTCTTAGAAATCCCATTTCCGCTGTTTGGGTAATGTTCGAGTTCCTCATTATGGGGACGCACGTATCACTTACATGTATCAGATCATACCACTATAAATTTATAAATATTTTTTCTCGTATCTTTCCTCGTCTTGTTTGTTCAGTGCTGCTGAAGGGCCTATACGAAGCTCGGTGGCTTTATTTGTGTATATAACCTTGTCGTGCTAACCTTAATCGTTAAGTAAAGATACGTGACATCTGTTCAGTCGAATTGTGACAAGTAGCTTGCTCTGATACAGGACAACCAATCTGAAATGGCAGCATTCATAATAATTGTATGAACGGCAACTCTACGTAACAAGTGACAACACTTCTTACATATCAGTCACGACAAGTTTCAGTGGCTCCCCTCCAGTTTCATAAGTTAATTTAACATGATGCTGTATGAGAATACGAGAAACGTGACGCTGTGGACGCGAACAACGGTTTGTAGACTAGTATGTTTACGAAGCTGACAATAAAGCGAAGCGCAGAACTTGCTGCACTAAAGCCGCATCTGTTTTTTTCATTTGTAGTTCCCACCGCTGTGCACAAACAGCAGCTGCTGCCGAATGCTTAGCGTCTGTTTACTTTCAAGGAAATCCGTAAAGTTTGAGCGGAGGATCAATATCGCAGAGGCCAGAGAGCAGGCTCCAGTGAGACTGGCGATGCCGTCGGATGCTGCTGGCTGTTCTGCGGGCAGTGACAGCGCACTGCGTGGCGGTGCGTCACGCACTCCCTCCGCCTCTACTGGAGGGGGGGGCTAAGCCCTTCACCGTTTAATGACGGCCTCCACCGGGGTTAACGCCAGCTGCCCTTCACTAACGAGGCGTGGCGCCGGACGGTAGCTGAGCTGCCACCAAACACTAGTCGCTAATTCCCCGAGAGCCATTGTCCGCAACGCGGTCCTCTGCAGACGTTGTACCGCATAGCTATGGCAGTATGCCCGACGCTGCAGCCGTCTTACGTCCTAGTCTTGCCAAAAACGAAAGCAATACGGGATACGCGTGCGGACCCTAGCCAACTAAGGATACATATTCTCTTCGGAGAGCAGCCTACGTCATGGGATAGCTCTTTTTTATGAACGGTCACTGTGCCTTAGTCATAGCTGTATTCACAGTGTCGACATAAAATCTTGAGCAGTAATTTAACTGTCACTGTTAAATTACTGGAGTTATGACTACTAGGATGCTGTACACCCCTTACCGCTACGAAGTAGGTCTTCCGTAAGTTACGTTCTGTAGACTGTAAATACGACCAGCGTTCAATAAGTAAAGCAATACATTTTTTTCTGAAAGTAGGATTAAAGAACACCATATTTTTCGTCACTCTTTTGTCTACAAAACCCGATTTTTCAACGTAATCTCCGTTCAACTTGGAGGCCTTATACCACCTTACTGGGAAGAACTGTAGCCACCTGCGGTGGCCGAGCTGTTCTAGGCGCTTCAGTCCGGTACCACGCGACTACTACGGTCGCAGGTTCGAATCCTGCGTCGGGCATGGATGTGTGTGATGTCCTTAGGCTAGTTAGGTTTACGTAGGGGACTCATGAACTCAGATGTTACGTCCCATAGTGCTCAGAGCCATTCGAACCATTTGGGTACCACTCTACTGGCCAACGTGTTGCTTCATCAGTAACCTCCACAACATCCACTAACTGCTTCCCGCGGACTGCATCCTTTATTGGACCAGAAACGTGGAAGTCGAAATGTGCCAGAACAGGACTGTGGGGTGGATAAGGAAGACCAGACGAGTGTAGTTTTGTGAGCTCGTCTCGGGAACTTGCATAGTTATGAAGAAAGAGAAGTTCGTTTGCATTTTTGTGGGAACGAACAGACTGAAGTTTCTTCAGTTTCCTGAGGGTAGCACAATACATTCCATAGTTGATCGTTTCACCATGAGGTACCACATCAAACAGAATAACTCCTTCAGAATCGCAGAAGACCGTCGCCATGACTTTACTGGCTTAGGGTGTGGCTTTGAATCGTTTCTACGGAGGCCAAGAGTGGTGTGGTAACTCTCCCTGGATTGCCGTTTCATTTCTGGTTAGAAGTGATGGACCGATGTTTCATGAGCTGTGACGATGTTCGACAAAAAAGTTGTCACTATCAGCCTCGTAACACACAAGCAATTCTGCACAGTCGCTCTTTTGATTTTCTGTTACGCGTGAGGAACCCAGGAAGGCACTCACCACTGAGTACCCCAACAGATGGACGAGTGTGTCAGCACTACCAACAGAGACGTCAAACTGAGCAGCGAGGTGTCTGATTGTGATCCATCGATCGCCTCGAATGAGAGTGTCCGCACGTTCCCATTACATGAGTCACAGATGTGTATGCCGGCCGGCATGCGGGAGATCGGACAGTTTGCGCGACTCCGTTGTGATGACAGACGCTTTGCCGAAAGAAACACCATGCTTTTGTTCACTTTCACGTCTCCGTACACTTTGTGATGCTCTGGTTTCACGCCATGAGAAACTCAATGACAGCTCTCTACTAGGAACGCACCTCCGATAAGGACGCCATTTTAAAGGCTACGTATAGCGCCCAAATTTCGCATTTTTTCCAGCCGAAACTGGCCGACAAAGGAAAATGTTTCATTACTAATTGAACATCCCTGGTATTTTAACAATATATCTTAAAATACCTGATATCAAGAAATGAAATGTACAGCAGTTATCAGATAAAAAGGGAACTATATAGAATGGGCAACTTAACCTCGTAATGACCCAGGTACCAGGAATCGTTGTAAAGATGTGTACTGATGGGCAAAAACATTATAACCACCTGCTTAATAGCGTGTTGGTGCACTTTTGGACCGCCCCTAGCAGTTCCTGGAGATGTGTGGCACCGGCACCGGACGTCTATGCACAGGTCACCCAACTTCCGTAAATCACTGGCCAATTGTCTGTGGGCCGCCGCTGGGGCACATTAGTGTGACAGAAATATTCTGTCAGTTTCAGATCAGGTGATACTGGGGTCGCCAAGACATTGATATGAGTTCACTATTATGCTACTCAGTTAACTGAAGGACGTCTCCGGCCTTGTGATACGGATAATTAACCTTCTGGATGATGTCATCAACCCCGAAGGTATGAAAGTGGTCTGAAATAAAGATCACATAGTCCGTAACTGTCAGTGCCCTTCCGATTACTACCATACGTCTCATGCAGGGCCAGTCCAATGTCCACCATAGCATAATACTGACCCCATCGTGCCTCGGTTGATGTTTGGAGCACCTGGATAACGGCATATCCTGGCACGTCTATCGTCCTGGTGCAACAAGAAACGTGACCTATCCAATCAGGCGACAAGTTTCTGTTGATTAAAAGTCCAATGTCGAAGATACTGTACCCACTTCGGTCGATGTCGTTGGGTACAACATGGGAACACAGAAGGCCATCTGCTACAGAGGCTTGTGTTCAACAATGTGTGCTGAAATGTGTGCTGCGGAACACTTGTGCGGACAGCTGCATTGTTCTCTGTATTCTACATCTACATCCATACTCCGCAAGCCACCTGACGGTGTGTGGCGGAGGGTACCTTGAGTACCTCTATCGTTTCTCCATTCTATTCCAGCCTCGTATTGTTCGTGGAAAGAAGGATTGTCGGTATGCTTCTGTGTGGGCTCTAATCTCTCAGATTTTATCCTCATGGTCTCTTCGCGAGATATACGTAGGAGGGAGCAATATACTGCTTGATGAGTTCTTCCACGGATCACTGACAGTCCTGTTTTAGAGAACTGGCAAATCTCTGACCTCCAGGTTCGATGGAGAAGTGTGGACGTCCAGCATAAGGACTTCTATTCCTGAGCTCATCATCCTTCATTTTCCGTAGATGCTCACGTCAGCACGCGAACAGCCCACCAGCTTCACCGTTTCCGAGATGCTCGATCCCAATTGGAGGACCTTCGGGATCTGGCGCTTCTGAATGGCGCATATACCAACGCGTTTCCCCATTAGCAGACCCTGTCGCCACTATAATGATACCCCATTCGTCTCCATTCCACTTTTTTACTTCCCTTACCGCATCAAGTGCTCACGTTGTCTTCAGGCGCAAAATATTCTCGAGGTGGGCGATGGGAAGGGAAGTTCTACTTAAAGATGTCCTGTATTGAATGCGAATGTTGAGCTGTATGGTGCGAGTGGAGACACGATGCATCAGCTATCTTTTACAGACAGCACATTGCCATTTAACCAAATTTGAATGTGGGATGTTAATCGGTTGAAGACGCTGGAATCAGTGTATAGCTCATTTCACAAAATCACGAGTTTCCGAAGTCACAGTGTCTTCGTGTATGTCTCCAGAAGCGTAAACCACCGTACAGGACTCCAACAGGCGTTTTACGACCTTCAGACGTCACGCCCCCCTCCCTCCCCCCCCCCCCCCCCCCCCCCCGCCCAGCCATATGGGGCGATCCACGCTCTACTGTGGGTCAGGGCATTGCCGATCTGAAAGTCAGGAACGCTGCCCTGCCGGTAATATAGGAGACATAATACCTTCAAATGGTTCAAATGGCTCTGAGCACTATGGGACTTAACATCTGTGGTCATCAGTCCCCTAGAACTTAGAACTACTTAAACCTAACTAACCTAAGGACATCACACACATCAATGCCCGAGGCAGGATTCGAACCTGCGACCGTAGCAGTCCCGCGGTTCCGGACTGAGCGCCTAGAACCGCGAGACCAACATAATACCTTACAGGCTTCAGAAGCAGACGACTGAAATCACTTCCAGTGTCTTCTCACAGCTCTTGTGAATTCAATGCAATTCAGAAAAAGTTGCAAATATCTGTTGCTAGCGCCGTCTGTTTAAAAGAGATGAACTCTACTGCTCACTTGCATCAGCAACCAAGCAAATAGAGATGAACTGTACTACACACCTATATCCCCACCCTGATAAAGAGTTTCAAAGAAAATAAAATATTTAGAATTTAGATCATAGACTTGCACTATTTTCAATGCTATTTCAACAGGGGTGGCGGGTGATTGTGGATCACAGGAATGGATGAAATATCACACAGATAATTCTCTCTCTCTAAAAAAAAAAAAAAAAAAAAAAAAAAAAAAAAAAAAAAAGACGCCAATTCTAACTGTGTAATTCGACATGTCACACTCTTCTTAGAAAATCGATGTAAGAGTTTTATTTTGCCCAGTCAGTGAAGACATCACATTATGTAATTATGTATCTCAATTCTCGGCCTCATTTGAGTTACAGAGCGAGACCGAGCAGTGGTAAGACACTCGGAGTGGTATTCGGGATGAAGGCGGCTGCAATCTGAGTCCAGTCACCCGGGTTTAGTTTTCCCATGATTTCAGTAAGACTTTCGAGGAAAATGCCAGGATAGTTTTCTTTTTCGCAGCCTTCCGAAATCTGAGCTTGTTCTTCATTTTGGTTGGTTGGTTGGTTGGTTGGGAGAGGGGACCAAGCAGCGAGGTCATCGGTCTCATCGGATTAGGGAAGCAAATCGTTCGTGCCCTTTTAAAGGAACCATCCCGTCATTTTCCTGAAGCGATTTAGGGAAATCACGAACCGTCGTCCTCCCGAATGCGAGTCCAGTGTGCTAACCACTGCGGTTTTTCATGTCTAGAGTTATGAAACTACTGTAGGCTATCGTGGACTATCATAAGTAAGTGTAGACTACGCTAGTTATCGTAGTAGCTTTCCCCTGTTAAAGTGGTACGTTATGTGTGTTGCATTTCGTGTGTTACCTCATAACGCCTCTTTTATTTATGTATGTGATCAGTGTATTACCAGATTATCCTTAAAAAATGGGAAGTGTTGTATTGTCTGTAAATTCAGTGAGGGTATATAAAGGGCCGCCTCAACTACGCAACACTTTTGTCCTACTCAGTTATCCAATTGTCTGTTATTTAAAGATTATCATTATTTATAGTAAAATGGAACTTGTCCATATTTAATTCACCTTTTATTCGAAAATTGTTGATCTATATGTGAAACAGTGGTATGTTGTAGTGAAAGCAAGCACAATTTCCTAAAAAGTGTAAAATTTAGAAGAAACACAAAACAAAAACTTATCGAACATCGCTTCAATCCTTCACCGAGCTTATATAAAACATGTTTCTGTTATTCGTAAGCAGCTTTCGCATTTATCAACTAATAAGTAACTCATGCCTTTAATCATGATGAAGAACGTACTACTGAGTACAAAGTAACAACAATAAGTATATAGATCTTTTTTTAGGTTTGTGCATGTCAACTGTACGTGCATAAAACGTAATAGCTTTGGTTGCATAAAAGAGCAACCGTTACGTGATCAACTAATTTTTATTACTTATAGAATGAAATTTATGTTGTAAGGATATAAAATAAACAGCGAACTAAAACTGAACGGCGTGCTGTTCTAATTTAGTGCAAAAAAAAAAAAAGAGAGAGAGAGAGAGAGAGAGAAGTCGTCGGCTCCCAGTTTCTCTCTTAGGGATTCGTTTATGTTTCTTTCCCCACCAATGATATCAACACTGCCGGTAATCCTATCATTTACTAGGTCATTTATGTAGCATACCCAAACTACCGAACCGTAGTTTTGGTAAGACGTAACTCTATTCATGTCTAATAATCTCATCCTTAACCCTTATCTTCCTTCACTCGCCATTTGGGACCAAGTCGATCTCAGTTCCGAGGAAACTTTGATTATTTCACAAATTATTCCTTTTTACACTAAATAATTAGCATTTCAATAATATAGTTCTGTGCCCTCATGTGGAAGGACTGCTGATGCTGATCTCTGCGCTAGATGCAGTTCTTTTTAGAGCAAAATATATCCGAAAACTTGAATGAGCTAGTATTTATCGTATGTTATCAAATAATGTAGTTTTGGTTCATTATTATATGGATACCAATGTTCATTATTAAATGAAATCTAATAAATTTTAAGTCACTTAAAAAAGAAAGTAAATTATTTTAATATTCATGAGGTCCTTCAAAAAAACTTATTTATGATACTGAAACGCTAATAACACTCAAAAATCTGTATTTTAAATAAGGAAAAACGTTTTCTCAAAATCTGGATGCGAACTCAAGACCGAAAATGTGGAGTACGACGATTACTTCACTGGTCCATAGAAACGCCACGCCAACTGGTGTTCATAGTCACTGTAACGTAAGGACACCGGAAAGTTCTACGTAGATTAACTTCACGTCGCGTCTACGTCTAACGCACACGGCGCGCCTGAGCCACCCACAACTCACGGCATTTAAACAGGCCGCCAGCAGGCGGCACTGCGAAGCACACTACATACACGGCCCGCTCTGCATATTCTGATGGGTGGCGCTAGTCACGCCACCAGAGGACGCTGTCTTCTCATCTACTCATTGCATGTAAATGTATTCCTCCGCGCGCCTTTTTAAAACGTCGCACACCGGATTCCACCATCAGATCCCGAAAGACTAGCAGACAGTCAACTGGGAGTATCGCACGGCTTTATTACCACACAATGTCCAGACATTGATTAATATTAGACACGTTGAGAGAGAAGAGTGATCCCAAAGTTATGTATACCTTTCACTGTACTGTACATGTTGTGAATAAATGTGATGCCGTTTCAAACAGTGGCTGAATATTTGGCGTGTTCATAGTAAGCCACACTACCTCGTACCGAATATGGACACAACATACATTTTCTTAAAAACTATGGAACTTCGAGTGAAAAATTCAAAATATGTATGAATTCTACATCGACATCTACATACATAATCCGTAAGCCACGTTATAGTGCTTGGCGGAGAGTACCCTGTACCACTGTTAGTCATTTCCTTTCCTACCCAACTCTCAAATAGAGCAACGGAAGAACCACTGTTTGTATGCCTTTGTACGAGCCCTAATCTCTCTAATCTTCGTGCTCCTTAGGCGCAATGTACGTTGGCGGCAGTAAAATGGTTCTGCACTCAGCCTTAAATGCTTGTTCTCTAAATTTTCTCAGTAGTGCTCC
The DNA here is from genome assembly GCF_023898315.1 of Schistocerca nitens. Lineage (NCBI taxonomy): Eukaryota > Metazoa > Arthropoda > Insecta > Orthoptera > Acrididae > Schistocerca > Schistocerca nitens. Next base: position 312,674,110 of record NC_064619.1, on the reverse strand, counting down.
TCGGAACCGCGCGTCTGCTACAGTCGCAGGTTCGAATCCTGCCTCGGGCATGGATGTGTGTGATGTCCTCAGGTTAATTACGTTTAAGTAGTTCTAAGTTCTAGGGGACTGATGACCTTAGATGTTAAGTTCTATAGTGCTCAGAACCATTTGAACCATTTAGTAGTGCTCCTCGAAAAGAATGTCACCTTCCCTAAAGTTACTCACATTGGAATTCCCGATGCATCTCCGTAACACTTGTGTTTTGTTTGAGCTTACTAATCTACCAGCCCGCCTGTGACTGTTTCGATGTCTTCCTTTAAACCAACTTGATGTGGACCCCAAACACTGGAACAGAGCTCAACAATGGGTCGCTCTAGTGTCCTATATGCGGTCTCCTTTACATATGAACCATACTTTCCTAACATTCTCCTAATAAACCGAAGCCGACCATTAGCCTTCCTCGCTACAATTCTAACATGTTCATTCCAGTTCATGCAGCTTTGCAACGATACGCCTTGTACTTACTCGTCGTCACTCTGTCAAGAAGCACAATACTAATATGTACTCTAACATTATGCGTTTATTTTTCCTACTCATCTCCACTAACTTACATCTTTCTACATTTAGAACTAGCTGTCGCTCATCATACCAAATAGACATTTTTTCTGTCTTATATCTCGCTACAGTCACTCAGCGAGGACAGATTCCCGTACACCACAGCATCACCAGAAAACAACCGCAGACTGCCGATTACCCTGTCCACCAGGTCGTTTATGCATACAGAAAATAACAGCGGTCGTATCACACTTCCTTAAGGTACTGCTGAAGATACTTTTGTCTCTAATGAACGCACGCCGTCGCGAACAACATAGTCACTTCTATTACTTAAGTAGTTTTCGAGTTACTCACGTATCTGGGGACTTATTCAGTATGTTTCTACTTACGGTAACAGTCGGCAGTGCTGCGTCGTGTCAGATGCTTTACGGAAATGTAGGATTATGGAATCCGCCTGTTGGCCTTCATCCATAGTTTGCAGGACATCATGCGAGAAAACGACAAGATGAGTTTCGCACAAGCGTAGCTTTCTAAAACGGTGCTGATTTGTAGATCGAAGCTCTTCGCTCGCAAGGAAATTTATTATATTCGAAATCAGAATATGTTAAAGAATTCTGCAGCAAACCGATGTGAAGGATGTTAGGCTGTAATTTTGTGGGTCCGTTCTTTCACCCTTCTTATGTACAGGAGTGACTTACGCTTTTTCCCAGTCGCTTGGGACTTTGTGCTGCGCGAGAAATTCGCGATAAATTCAAGCTAAGTAAGGGGCCAATGCCGTAGAGTACTCTTTGTAAAACCGAACTGGGATTCCGTCAGGACCCGGCGGCTTATTGGCTTGCAATTATTTCAGTTGTTCCTCTACGCCAGGGACACTTATTACTACTCCGTATGTCCTCCATACGGGAGTCTGTGCGATGGTCCCGCTACACTAGACTGGTCACCGACTGATTGATAGAATCTTAAAACCCACTTAGCAATTCTACACAGGACTAGAATTTTCTCGGGTTCTCGGTAAGATATTTTGCTAAGGAATGACGGTGGTAATTGTAAGCATCGCGCATCTAACTTTTTACAGACGCAAGAGTTCTTATTAACTTTTGCCTGTCGTCACTTGCGCGTTCCCTGTTGAACCGGAAGTACAACAGCCTTTGCTTCCTCAGCATTTTTCGAATTTCGTTGTTAAACCACAGACAGTCTTTCGCGTCCTTAATCCATTAGCCCTGCTTTGAATGAGGAACACCCTTCGAAATTTCATCGAAGACCCATTGTGAATGACATCATAAGTAGAAGTTCGTGCTGTTTAATTAGGCGACACTCACGTAGCATCACGCAAAAACAAAGGTTACGGTACCGCTTATCAACTGTAAAAAGAAGAATGGCCAAATGTATCTCCTCTAAACACCAAAAATCAGTTTCTTTCCTAACTCAGGTTTCCCATTCCATGCACGGTTTTAGCTGCAGAATTGATCGTCAAGCACAGACAACAGATCCCAGTCACAAAAGCCATATACGACGGTCGTTCAGAAAGTAATGCAACATGTAAAATTTGAAAATTTCCCGGCGAATCAACTGTTCAAAGAGATTTCGGGTTTGCAGCCGTTTCTCGTAAACTTCACTGCACGATATTTCGGCTGGACAACTGCTAGCCATCTTCAGGTGAGCGAGCCGAACGACGACCACTGCAAGGGAAATAATGGAGAAGGCGAGCCGTGCTATTGTGAAGGAGAGAATTTCTTATACGAGACGATGGTTGGATACCATCTCAGAAGAATTGTTCCATCTACACTTGAAGATTGCAGCACTTCTTTCTCCTATGTCATGGGACTATTGGGTATATAAGGCTGCTAGTTCAAGGCAAATGTCGAAGTTTGATCGCTTGAAGCCACAACAGCCGACACCACAGGAAATAACTGCACGAAGTTCCGTTGTTAACTTCACGGAAACGATTTTAGACGATGCGACGCTGTCAGTTTCGGGCAAAGGTCTTAATTTTGCACCTACACCAAGTGCAGTACCTATTATAAGTTTCGGAAGTGGTGTTGAACAAGCTGTATGTCGCCTTACCATGGACGCTGCTGAAGAAATAAGGGAAGCTAGTCGGGTTCTCCTGAAAGCTCCTCCCCAACGCAGTAATATAACCGCTGAAGAAAGGGCTGCACTGCGGAACCTTCGAGAAGATCCGGAAATAGTGGTGCTGAAGGCTGATAAATGTAATTCTACCGTTTTGTTACCTCGTGGGTTGTATTTGGATAAGATGTATAGTCTACTTAGTGATACCATGTATAGGAGGATTGATCAAGACCCAACATCACGTGTGCAACAGAAGACGTGTGCACTTTTGAATTCCTCGTTAGCTCCAGAGACCATCATGAGGTTAAGACCACATGGCAGCGTACCACCGACACTGTATGGTCTTCCTAAAGCACGTAAAGGTCTGCCTTTACGATCTATTGTGAGTAATATTGACGCACCCACATATGATTTAGCCAAACATCTAGCTTATTTGCTGAGACCGTTTGTTGGCAAATGTTCACATCATATACGGAACTCTGCTGATTTTATCAACAGACTGGGGGCTCTCCACTTTAGTTCGGATATTCTAGTGAGTTTCTATGTATTTTCCCTTTTCACGAAAGTACCTCTTGCCGATTGCTTGACGCTAATTGGTCAACAGTTTGAATAGGACATCACTGCTTTGTTTCTACATGCTCTTCCTCAACTTATTTTTTGTTTAACCAGGAATATTTTGAACAGTCTGATGGTGTCGCTTTGGGCAGCCCTCTGTCTCTTCTCGTGGCTAACCTTTTTATGGAGGATTTTGAGGAAAGAGCACTTGAATCAGCGGTTTGTAAACCAACTGGTTTTTGGAGATACGTCGATGATACTTTCATAGTGTGGTCCCAAGGAGAAGAAAAGTTAATGGAGTTTTTTCATCATCCTAACTCCATCCATGAGAATATTCGATTTACTATGGAACTAGGGAAAGATGGTTGCCTTCCATTCCTGGAGAGTTTGGTTAAACGGAAGAGTGACTGCTCGGTGGGACATTCTGTTTATCGTAAGCCCACTCACACTGATTTGTACTTGCATTCTTCAAGTTGCCATCACCCATTCAATACCATGAGTGTGCTTAAAAATCCTTGCGCACAGGATACATACGGTGTCGGATGCAGAGAATTTGCCTAAGGAACTTGCACGTTTAATGACGGTGTTCAGAGACAATGAGTACTCGACCCAGTAAATTAACAGGGCCTTCTCAACTAGAGCCAGGAACCGGAAGTGGATAAAGAGGAGAACGCGCCAGCCAAGTCCCTAGCTTTTCTTCCCTTCGTTGGAAATATCTCCTTCAAAATAGCTAGGATTCTTAATAATTTTCATTTGAAAGTGGTATTTCGTCCACCTTCTAAGATTTCGGATTTGCTGGGATCGGTGAAGGATGATTTGTTACTGCGGAAGGGAATTTACAAAATACCGTGTAATGTGGTATGGTCTATATAATAAAGACAATGGACATTCAATGGAGTACGACAAAATTTCGATTTTGCCCACAGCAACAACTTTTTGGGACTCCATTATCAAAGAATCCGTTGAAATTCGCATCGCGGGAAATGTAATGAGCCGTGACAGTGGTTACCAGTTGAATAACGCGTGTAATCCCGTCATCTCCGAAACTTGCTCGACACGAAGACGCCAGAGAACTTGCAGTTCCACCAGCGAGGGCGCTGTCGCTGGGCGGCGTGTCCTTCTGTCTCCGCGACTGCAACGCATGCACGACAGTACCATCAACGCACTATTTAGGACGGAACGGAGAAAGTCTTCGTTAGTCCTCGTTCGGCTCACCTGAAGATGGCTAGCAATTGTCCATCCGAAATACCGTGCAATGAAGTTTACGACGACCGGCTACAAGCCCGAAATCTCTTTGAACACGTAATGCAACACTTCTTTCTGTAAACAGGTTGGTTTTATTCGGCATTGCAGTACATCATACTATTCCTCATTCTCATAGCTACAAAACGCGATTTTTCAATATAATCTCCGTTGAAACCGACGGCCTTACGCAAAATTTACTGGGAGGGGCTGTAAGCTCGCATGGCACCACTCTACTGGACGACGTCACAGCCAACGACTTGCTGCAGCAGTAACCTCCCATCGTCCACGTACTGCTTCCTGCGGCGGGCACCCTTCACTGGTCAAAATAGGTGGAAGTCTGAAGGTATGAGATCAAGGCTGTGGGAAAAATGAGAAGCACTCCAATGAAGTCTTGTGGGCTCCTCTCGCGCGCGCAGACTTGTGTGAGGCCTTGCATTGTCATGGAGAAGGAGAAGACCATTTGAATTTTTGTGGCGACGAACACGCTAAAGTCGTTTCTTCAACTTTTTGAGTGTAGCACATTGCAGAAGTGACAGTTGTGTGCGGGCGGCCAGCACGCGAGAGATCAGACAGGATTGCGCGACCTTCATCCGCTGATGACAGATGCCTCGTCCACCGATTCACCAAGCTATTGGCATTGCCCGGTCTGCCTAGACATTCTGAAAGCGTATATGAATATTTGTAATGCTGTAATTTTCCGCCGAAAGAATTTGAATTATAGCTCTCTGCTTGGAACGCGCCTCCGTTAGAGACGCCATGTTGAAGGCTAAGTATAGTGCTGCCACCTGTCGGAAGTTCATGAAACTCTGTGGGCCGAAGCGGGAATATTCCAAGACATTGTGTACTTTTCAACCGAGATTGGCCCAGAAGAAAATGTGTTGCACTACTTTTGAACGCCCCTTTACATCAGTGGTGACAGTTGATTAATTATTTCTCCTGATTTAAACACAACCTAATGACTCTTCCCAGTCATGTGTGCGACTCAGTAAAGGCACGTGAAATGCAAATCACGTTTCGCAAATAATTCTCTCTGTGGAGCGAACTGTTCGCTACTGTTATACTTCTCGGTAGTTTCCTTTCTTTCAGAGTTCTCGCCCAGCATTGTACCCAGAAAAGCTTCTGTGAAGTTGCGAAAAGTAGGAAACAGACGATATGAAGTGGGGCTATTGCGTAAAATCAGTGTTCGGAAAGGCGAATTTAATGTATGTTTGAAAGATACTGAGAAACTGCACTGCACCTATGAATAAAATCGTGTACAAGACGCCAATACGACCACTTCTAACGTGCTGTACTCAGCACCAGTGTTAAGAGACTTTATCAACAACGCATAACAGCAAACATAGAATTCAGAGACGGATGGCTACTGTGGTAACAGATCGGTACATCCTAAACAAAAGTGTAAATGCTTGGGGAACTTAACAGGGAATCGTTGGAAATAAGACGTAATAGTTCTTGCGAAACCCTAATGCGTAAAATTAAGGAAACTGTAATCTAATAAGACCGTGGTGCCATCATGCTTCTCCATCCTTACCCAGCGCATCCATCACCACCTCCACCGAAACCACCTCCTCCCCAACACCCAATATGGCTTACGACCTTCCTTCTCTGCCGATGACCAACTCCTATGCCTCACTCATCTCCTCTCCCTCCAGCTTAACTTCCGTCACTCCGCCATTTTTGTGTCCCTCGACCTCGAAAAGTCCTACGACCGTGTCTTGCATCCTGGTCTCCTGTATAAACCCTCACCTAGCTTGGCCTCACCATTGACCGTCTTCTCACCTGGATCCCTCATCTCCTTTCTATCCAATCCAAAGCCCGACTCCTCAAACTCCTCTCTGGCTGGACATGTGGGCTGAATCCCTCTACCATCCTCCACAACTACAAATCCTTAATCCATCCCATCCTCTGTTATGCCAGTCCCACCTGGATATCCGCCCGCCCCCCCCCCCCAAATTTTATAAGTCCATGCAGATCCTCGAGTGCCATGTACTCTGCCCTGCCTTCCATATACGCCTCCTGTCCCCCACACGGATCCTCTATGACCTGATTCCTTTCCCCCATCTGCTCCTATTTCTCGAACATATCCACATACTCTACACCTCCTGCCGCCTTGATCCCTCTCATCCCCTGGTTGCTCCTCTCCTCTCCAACCCCCTCCCTCTGCCTCGTCTTCACTGTTGTGTCCCCCCCCCACCCTCCATCTCTACACCCTTCATCTCTTTTGCCAAGATGGCTTCCATCAACTCCCCCTCCCAGATGATGCCCTCTCTCCCTCCATTTATCCCTCCTATCAACTCTGATCCTCACCTCCCCCTCCTTTCCCCTGTCCTTTTCCCAGACTCCCTCTCTCCCCCTCTTGCATCCTTTTTTCCCCGCCTACCCTCTCTCTGCCTCCCTTGTCTCCCCCGAGTCCTTTTGCATTTCCTTCCTCTGCCTTTCACCATTCCCCCTCGCGTCTGCACAGCTCCCGCTCCCTCCTTCTGAGTCCTCTCCCTCCATCCCTCCGTCGGTCCCCCCCCCTTTCGTTTTTCCTCTCCCCCTCCGTTTTTCCCCCTCATCTGTCCAAGTCCCCCCCCCCCCATCTGCCCTTGCCTGTGATGTGTCATCTTCGTGCTAACTTTATAGTACAGTGTTTCCAGTGATTGTTAAGTGTTGTGCGTCTTTCCCGAAGTGTTGCGAACGGACATCATACTGTCGCTGGGTGTGATTTTTATATCTCTTGCGAACAGGAACCAGACTGTCGCCGTGTTTTTTTAATTGTCTGTCTACTATCTTCCCTGTCTGCTTCCTGTGTATTTTATTATCATAGTCCACCATTTGTTTTATGCTTCAACTTTCCACAATTTTCCGCCGTTTTACAATTTACGTCACCGTTTTATCGCCTGCTTTTATTGTTTCGTATCCTCTTATGTTTTAAAAATTATGTAGGCTGAAGAGCAGCGTACAAACTGCTGCCAGCCCGCCCCCTTCGGGAGGAATCATGCCTCCACCATCATATGCGTCGCTTAGGGATAATGAGAATAAAGTAACACAAATCAGGTCTTCTGCAGCGCCATATGGACAATCATTTTCTCCCTCGCTCAATACACGAAAGAAATAGGAACTATAAGGGTAACATTTGTGTGATGAATTCACCACTGTGCACTAGATAGTCAAAGCCTGAGGTATGTTCCGCGTCCACGGAAGGCTAGTGGGCGACGGTTTACGCACGCTGAAGCAGAGACGCTATTGGCTCACAACAGGCTTTTGTGATCAGCCATTAGACGGAATTCCGGTGAAGCATTCCAACAGCAGAGGCGTGAGAAAGCGTGGACGCCACTACCGACGCCAGGGTCGTGCCGTAAATGTCAATGGCTGTGCCTGAACACGGCCGAGAACGAGCTTTAGACAGTAAGTCAGATGTCAAGCCTGGTGCGTGTACCGTGTAGTGGTCAGCACTACACGTAAAAATAGAAGTAAAACGGACTCGTGATGCTTATTTATATTCATTTTTAACGTCATTAAAAGGTAAACCTGTTACCAACTGATTCATTGGTTTGAAAACCAATAAAACGGATTCGTGACTTTTATTTATCTCCATTTTCAACATCATTAAAAGGTTAACCTGTTACCAACTAACTCGTTAGTTTGAAAACCGCAGTGCTTTACTAAGCGTTGTTATGTTGCAGGTGGTATAGCGTTGTCTTCTTCCGTTCTCCGAACTGACTAACCCAGCCGATTATAGAGGACCTGAGGGGACTTACGTCAATGGTGAATAGGTCACTAGAAAAAGACTGGTCACGTCTGCATTTTTAACTCCGCCTTATACAAAACACGGTCTCTTTTTTGTCCATCCAGACATGTTTTGACACTTATGTTTCATCTTCTACGGGTCAAATTTCTTCTACGAGATATAATAGCATGTTTATAGTCGTTTATTTATTTTAGGCCTAAAAATTGTAACATACACGTTTCGTTTGCTTTGTTTTGATTCCTCGCATAAAATTTACGTTGTTAGTGAAAATGCATTTTTACAGATCAGCTTTTCCCATAACTTTTTTGTCATTTTGGCAACATCCCATCCGCAAAGCGCTCATAAAGTCATTTATGCCTTTTTAAATACTTTTCGTAGTTGGTGGTTATGTGCGTTTTTGTAATCACATCTTCCGCCTCCTGCGTATCTGTTTCTACTGCCATTGTGCACACGATTTTCACGTTATTTTCCACGAAAAGTGATTTGAGCAGACACTTTTGTCTTCATACTCATTGAGAGGTGCTACGTTATTGTCGCTGCTCACTTGTTCATCATTTATCTTACATCTCGTGAGAACTATTGTGGTATGTCCGCTGAGAGACAACTGATGCCATGTCATGTCATGTGCGATCTTGTGTGTGTGGTGGGGTGGGGGTGGGGGGTGCGTGGTCGTGTTTGGAGTGATTGAGTAATATGTTTTATATTGTGAAGTGTCTTTGTATAGTTTACTGAGTGCCCCAAACAGTGTTTTGTTGCAGAGTATTTAGTATATTGATTCATGACCTCCTTTCTTTTATCATTGCTTCTAGTATGTGGTAGTTTTCCTCTATTGTGAGTTTTTGGTAAGTACTATTGCTTTCTCTGAAGATTTTTACGAATTTCTGATAGAGACTTGCTTTCTCTGAAGATCTAAAGATCAGTCTCAGTATTGTTTGGGTGGTGCTTTTCTTGTACGAGATGATCTGGGAAAGTGGAGTGTATACTGTGCCTTCAATTTTTTTTATTTTTTACTTTTTCTTTATTTTACTACAGAGGGATCTATAGTTTAACGTGGACTCGGAAGTACAGAGCAACGCAACATTTTTACATGGACAGATACTGACAGAGGTGAAAGAAGTGATAAGTGGCAGATAAAAGCAGTCCATTAATTCATTTGTGCAACTTCTTCGAAGGCTTCGCCTTTTTCCATCAAGTGTTATGCACATCCCTCATAGGTCCTCTTGTTCGGTGCCTCTGTTGTCAGTGGCTAGTTCCTGTTTGATCTCTCCACCTCTTTCTTGGAAGGTCTTTATATGGATTGGAAACACGGTTCCGCAATTGCTTTTTGAATTTTTTTATTCATCATCCTTTCAAACTATACTAAGTTATGATGTCCTTTTAGCTTCCCGACAATTATATATGTGAAAATATCACTTACCAAACTCTGAGACAGCCGCTCATACACTCTTCCAGTAATTTTCGGGTTTGCAGCCGGATCCCGTCAGCATTCTGCCACGATATTTCGGCCCAGCGACGTCCGGCCATCCTCAGGTGAGTAGACGAAGTACTGAAGAGACCGGTTTTTTTCCTTCTTTATTGTATTTCAATGCCCTACCTGGGGTGGGCTGGCAGCAACATATGCGTTGCTCTTCAACCGAAAGACATGAATAATACAAAGGAAGACTTTTGAAAGAACAGAAAGGAGAAAATATGGTGTACATATAGATAAAAAGGGGGGAACAGTACGGAAAAGAACAGACAAAAAGGAGGTGACTGTAAAATGCAGATAAAAACCGTAAAAAATTAGTACACACAAAACAAAACCACACACTGGATCATGAAAGTATCGACGGACGGCGTATCACATAACAATCACTGACAGTAACACTATGTACAAGTCCAGCACACAATTAAAATCACAGCTCTTGACACAGGAGAGAACAGCAAGAAACACAACCCTGACATAGTACACTAATGACGATGAGCAAACAGAGAGAATCTGCCAGGGGCATACAGACGAGGGAGAAGGGCAGAAGGGAGGGAGGGGATGAAGAGACCTGATGTAGTCATGGTATTTATAGCGAATTCCGCGCATGCGAATCGTACTGGCGGGTTTACGGCGCGTGCGTTAGGAGGTGACATGCGCGACGTAGCCAAGTTGTGAGTGCTGCCCTCAGTGGTGGAGTAAGAATAAACTAGTTGCTAAGTATCGAGTGAGCATTTAAAATGGAATGATCGTATAAAATTGATCGTCGCTAAAGCAGATGCCAGACTGAGATTCATTGGAAGAATCCTAAGGAAATGCAATCAGAAAAAAAAGGAAGTAGGTTACAGTACACTTGTTCGCCCACTGCTTGAATACTGTTCAGCAGTGTGGGATCCGTACCAGATAGGGTTGATAGAAGAGATAGAGAAGATCCAACGGAGAGCAGCGCGCTTCGTTACAAAAATGGTTCAAATGGCTCTGAGCACTATTGGACTTAATTTCTAACATCCATGCCTGAGGCAGGATTCGAACCTGCGACCGCGCGGTTCCAGACTGTAGCGCCTAGAACCGCTCGGCCACTCCGGCCAGCGCTTCGTTACAGGATCATTTAGTAATCGCGAAAGCGTTACGGAGATGATAAATAAACTCCAGTGGAAGACTCTGCAGAAGAGACGCTCATTAGCTCGGTACGGGCTTTTATTGAAGTTTCGAGAACATACCTTCACCGAGGAGTCAAGCAGTATATTGCTCCCTCCTACGTATATCTCGCGAAGAGACCATGAGGATAAAATCAGAGAGATTAGAGCCCACACAGAGGCATACCAATAATCCTTCTTTCCACGAACAATACGACACTGGAATACAAGGGAGGACAGATAGAGGTACTCGAGGTACCCTCCGCCACACACCGTCAGGTGGCTTGCGGAGTATGGGTGTAGATGTAGATGTAGCATGTCAATTCTGTTGTGACAGCATAATTTTAATAACTTTTCCAATTTTTGTCCAGATGAAAGCCGTTACCACAATTCGTTAAATTATCAGCAAGACATGTTTCCACTGATTCTTTAACTACAGAGTCACAGAATCTGCAAACCGGTGCTCAAATTTTAGTATTATTGTATTTCAGTGAATGTCTCACGGAAATGCAATGTTCCGCCACTGCTGATTTTAAAGGTTGCCGCAGACGGGTGTGTCTTTCCTGTTCTACACAGTGTTCCTGGACCGTTCGTGTCACATGACCTATATATAACTTGCCAGTACGATTCGCATGCGCGGAATTCGCTATAAATACCATGACTGTATTACGTCTCTTCAGTACTCACCTGAGGATGGCCGGACGTCTGTTGGGCCCAAATATCATCGCAGAATGTTGATGGGATCCGGCTGCAAATCCGAAAATTTCTGGAAGAAGAAATACACGGGGAAAATTTCAGAAGTCACAGCTCATACATTAGTTCAACAGGTGTAAATAATACACACAATGGCGAGAGCACAAATTGTTAGACAATGTAGCCCGTGCTCAGTATGGTTATCATCGTACAGGGGCGCAGTGGGAGTATCTGATAGATGTTCGGATAACTTACGGGAGTGCAGCTCCATAACGTCTTCGAAGAACGACAATATTTCGATAGGTGCATGATCTGTTATTTTCAAACCACAAATGCTACAAGAGCGCGCACGCTCCCTCCCTCCCTCTCTCTCTCTCTCTCTCTCTCTCTCTCTCTCTCTCTCTCACACACACACACACACACACACACACACACTCAAAAGCGTGTGCGCGTTAAACAATAGCGCCTTCACACAAACATGACCAGCGTCAGAAGTTATCCGTAGTGAATACTGATTACCATGGAGTGAAGAGCATTAACTCGGTACCTGTTTTGTTTGATCAAGCGGAATTTAAGAAAAAAATAAAACAGAGTTTAAGCAATGACATACATCTCTAACAGAATTTAAGTAATAAGTCTATCTCTATTTATAAACTGAAATGTAGGTTTTTGTTCCAATTCTGCTTAGGATCCTGCTCTCTTCTTAGCCAAACAAGAGGGAGACAAAGTTAATGCAGCGTTACCCGCTGATAATTTATATTCACAGTCGATAAGTTATCACATTGGTCATCTTTGGTTGTGTTGTGGTGCTATTGTTTATGGAGTGTGTGTGTGTGTGTGTGTGTGTGTGTGTGTGTGTGTGTGTGTGTGTGTGTGTAATCTTTCGGCATATGCTTCGCATACCGAAGCTTTAAATTTCCATTCACAGGGTTCTGTCGCTTTACTTGTTCCTTGAAAGTGATGAGGTTAGCACCTGTCGAAATGTCGCTGGTTGTCGAAGATGACAACCGTTGCAATCCCCGGAGTTCTCTGAACCTATGAACTGGGAGAAACTCAAGATTCGCATTATCATGTAAATTCTTATGCTCATTGTTTCCAAAACAATAACAGTGCCATTTAACGAGGACAGCAAGTAAAGCACTGGAAATGAACAGTATCTTTCAGTGCTGAGGAAATCACCAGTACTCTCAAAAGACTGACTGCTGGAAATTTAAAATATAATATCGTTATATGAATCATTTCCCGGAAAGTGGATTACATATATAATTACAATAGTTCTGAAATTTAGGGATCATGCACCTACCGACTCTTATGGATCCATAACACTCTCGTCGTGCTCTGAGAAAATCTTAGACCGATTTCACTGATGACTCGAGAAGAAGTACATACTACCAGACAAATAACTGGTTTTCGGAAGGATTGTTCTACGCTAGTCAGTTTTACATGATTTTCTTTGGACATATAAAGAGGAACCAACCGGAATTCTCTGTAAGCCACTTACGGAAATCATAGAAAATTTAAATCAAGGGCCGGCCGCGGTGGCCAAGCGGTTCTAGGCGCTTCACTCCGGAACCGCTCAACTGCTACGGTCGCAGGTTCGAATCCTGCCGCGGGCATGGATGTGTGTGACGTCATTAGGTTAGTTAGGTTTAAGTAGTTCTAAGCTCTAGGGGACTGATGACCTCAGATGTTATGTCCCATAGTGCTCAGAGCCATTTGAACCATTTAAATCAAGATGGTTGGACGATCATTCGAAGAATGGTCCTCCCGAATGAGGGTCCAGACATATAAAGACAGTGTGTTACAGCCGTATTTGTCGACTGTCAATGGGGGTATGCTAATGTTATCACCCTGTTAGTACTGCAAAAAGATAATATTTAGTTTTCATATAAGCAAACTTTTAGTTGGCGCGCTATCCCTATACACCCAAAAAATAAAACGGCTGGTTACTATTTGCAGTCCTCGGGGTTTATGTTAAGCCCTCTACTATGTAATGGCTCTACAGCGGAGACTTGGGAGCCAGATTGCCAAGAACTACTCACGCACTGTAGTATGCTGATGATACATGGTATAAGGGGCAGTCAAATCAAAACGAGACAGATGGAAAAAAGTAAGTAAACTGTTCATTTCAAAAGTAAACGCCATAACTGTTAATACACACATTTATCCCACCGTGAGACAAGACAGTCAAAGCCTTCATGGAAAAATGCTTGCGCTTGCCTACAGAACCCAGGCGTGCACCACTTTGTCAGAAGCATATCGACGACCGGGATGTCTCTCTTTAGGTCTCCAAAAATGAGGAAATCGCATTTGGGGGAATCGGGACTGTATAGAGGATGTGTAAGGCCTTCTACGCGAAACTTCTTCAGCGTACTTGAAACAACTCAGGGAAGATGCGGGCAGGCTCAATCTCTTTCCAAGTGAAAAGGTGCGCGTCTGGGCACAATCACTGTTCTGTAAGCAATAAACAGTTCATTTTCTGCTTTCCAACTGGCTCATTTTCAATTGGCTACCCCTTTTACAGTATTTGTATTTTTGCAAGCAATAAACAGTTCATTTTCTGCTTTCCAATTGGCTCATTTTCAATTGACTGCCCCTTTTCTATTTTTGCCATCAGTTTTGCAGGAACATGGAAAGTAATAACTCCGACGGCGTCTTACCAACAAACCTGGTTGCTGCATGAAGCATAACAGCTTTCAAAACGACTATTCTAAACTTCGGTAGGAGAAGGATTCCACAATAATACATATGAGAATTCCAGTGAAGTGCCACACTAAATTTTCTGGAATTATAATTGACTCACACTCATGCCCATTACATATCTCATAGAGAACGTACTACCAAGTCTTACGTTTACGCTCGATTACAGCGGGGAGCGAAATTTAATATTGTGCAGGTAATGTGCAGAAATCTAATATGATATCGAATCGCCTGTGGTTCAATGTTATTCAGCAGAAGGAACAAGAAAACTTTTTCAAAACCAGAAATAAATTATTTTTTGTTGAAATTGAAACAAATGAGCCCTCGGTCACAATTTTTTTAGTGTTATTAACCAGGTTTCAACACTTTTAAGAGTGCCTCCATCAGAATTTAGACATTTAAAGAGATCTGTAACATAACTACAAATTTATGGGAAAAATTATTTATATATAAAGTGTAAGTACTGACTAACAATACAAGACAGAGACTGTACTCACAGGTCACGCATAAAATAAATAATAGGCCAAAAGGGCTTTAGTCACAAAATATTTAAAAGAAATGTGTGAAAGCGAGCCTCTAAGGGCTGCTCATACCCGTGCAGCCACAGGTTGTAACGGACTGAGGCGCCCGCGTTGACAAGTGCGGCAAGTGAACATGACATTGCAGCGAGAGAACGGTATAACATTAAATACAGCCAATAAATCTTTTAATAAATGAAAAATTATGAGATGACTCAGATGAAAAAAAAAAAACATTTCGGTGAACTGCACAAGGAGACCCGAAATTGTCAAGTAACGGCTTTATACCGTTGAAGAAATTTTTGTTACGCAACTGCAGCTTCTCATTGAGAAAGAGGCTGTTACGTTGCACCAGGATTTGCTAAAGTGATATCAGTTACAAACAGACATGTACTTTGCCGGTAGGAAATGCAGAACCGCCGAAGGCCGTCCAGGGCTGATTAATGTTAGACATATTCATGATAAGAAATGTGTATCTAACCACGTAGTAACACAGAAATTTGAAAGGCTGTTTTAGGGAGAAACGGATAGTTACAGAACGTACGATGAACAAAACCAAAATTACGAGCTAACTTCATGGATTCAAAGGGATTTATTCTCCATAGTATGCGAACATAACCTGATTCAGAATACCAGTATATCGAAATAACTACATTCGGTACAAAAGAACACTTAGCAAAAAACCTGCATTTCTGATAATTACCTGGAGTAATTCGAGCTATATACGGCGGGCACGAAAATCACAATGGGTTATATTTAAGCTCCTGTTACAGAGAATGACGTCGCTTTCCAGTTACACATCTAGATACCCCGTCGAAACCAAAGCCGGTCTTGCAACATTACCTTACATAAAACAGCAAACAGCAAAAACTATTTTGATTTAACGTATTGCAAAAGTTTGCTCCATGCCATACAGCCCCAACCATTATCAAATAATCGAATCCAATATTAACGGACATCATGAAACCTACCATGGAAAACAAAAATAACGTGAAAAAACTAAAATGTATATGGATCAAGGAATCCCCTATTTGACTGTACGTTTTTCGTATATGTTTTGAGCTATTTAGAAGTTCAACTGGGAAACTGAATCCATTAAACGAGTATGCAGTAAAACGAATGGCATGATGTAACCACATGTGAAAAAAACACGACTATATGGAACATTAGTTACGTTATCAGTACACGTCGGACATATCCGCAAAACGTGTTAGGACGTCGTCAAAATATTTCAGTTCATATCTGTGTATGTAAATCAGACGACTCGTCTAAAATATGAGAAGTCATACACAGGGTTTACATTTAGCTCTGTACATGGAAGATACACCCTTACGTCGTGGCCTGTATTAACGTTAGCAAACACAATGCCGTGGCATCCACAGATTGTCTAAACATGAGCTGACAGTGAGATTTGCCTGTGACAGCCCGGAAATTGTTAGTAACCGTGACATAAACCGGGGTGTGTTTGAGTACAAAGGCAATCTTTGGTATACTAACGCCACATTAACAATGGGAGCCTACTGTAATCGACCTGGCGCTCAATATATACTTATAAAAATATACAGTTATGTCAGTGTTTGTAAAACTGACGTACATAAGCGATCCTAATGTTAAAACTTCAACTTTCTGAAATAAATCAATCATAATCTGCGTCCATGCGTGTCGTGGCATTAAATTTTAAGTTATTCTGTTCCAGAAAATGCGCAGAACTGAATAATGCAGAACACGTCGTAAAAAGTACAAAAATTGTGGCATTTCAGTGCAGTCTTACACAGTACCAATATAAATCTATGTGATACGAGTACAAAAAACGGTATATACATACACAAACTACAAATTAACATTCGATGTTGATAATGGCTCAAAAATGGAAATCGCGATAGCGGAAATAATGAAAACATATGGCGGCAGTGTTGCCAATTTTTTAATTAAATGTAATGAAATACTGGATGACCTAGCGAAGACATTCAGTCAAAAAGGGACACTGAGAAATAATACCTAAGCAGCAAGACACTGATGATAAATCTAGTAGCAAATATCGGATCACAGTAAATTGAAATACGATGGACGAATACAACCAAACTTTCCTCGAACTTCAATTTCATACTGATAAAACAAATAAAAAATTTCCATAATCTTCGTGGTACTTAATATGGGATTATTCCCCAACCACCTTCACTGCATACAACTATAAAATAATAATTACTGTAAATGCGATGTATATACGAGGATTGCCCAGAAATAAAGTTCCGCACTTTTTCCCCCCTCAGCTGAAAACAATACTACGAATGCGAAATATTACGTACGATTTATTTGAAGTTTCCTGAGTGAGAGCGCCAAGTTTCCGTCACTTCCGACAGATGGCGTAGTTGCAGAACAGTTTCTAAATGGCGTCTATAGGTGATGTACATTACAAGCAACGTGCCGTCATTGAACTTCTCACTGCAGAGAAAGAAACTGTGAGGAATATTCACAAACACTTGCGAAAAGTCTATGGAGCATCTGGTGTCGACTGAAGTACAGTTAGTTGCTGGGCACGGAGCGTGAGGTCATTAGAAGGCCGTTCGGAGGAGCTCGACGATTTGCAGCGGTCGGAGAGACCATCCACGGCTGTCACACCGGACATGTTGCAGCGAGATGATGTTGTATTCGCCTTTAAAGGACGCCATTCATGGAAGGTATTTGGAGGACGATGAGGAGGTGATTCACACAGTGAAGTGACGTAAACTTGGCGCGCTCACTCAAGAGACTTAAAATAATACATAACTAACATTTCGCATACGACAAGGATTGTTACCGACAGGGGTTACAGGCCACTGTTTGATGCTGGAGGAAGGCCATAGACTGGGATGGAGATGACGTGGAAAAACAGGGTGTGTAAATAAAACACTATTGTTTCGTGTTCAATAAAGAACCGTCGAAGAAGAAAAAATGTGGTGCGTTGCCTTCTCGGCACCCCTCGTATAAATCACATTCCTCACATGTAGGCCGTATGTAGATTATCAAACAGACTACACACAAAAGTTACCCACATATTAGTAACCATTAGCCACTAATTCGGCATTTCTCTTTCATTGAAATGACGTAATAATACTAAAATAATCATCAAATCTTTGAATAAATGTAAACTTACCCTACGAAGTCCAAGAAAATTCCTAAAATACTAACAGTGTTATGGGTGTGGAACATGGACCTGGGAAGTCCAAAATATAAGGTGAAGTCGCTGGCATCTGGTATATAGTATATTTGGTGATTTGGCACAGGGAAGAAAAACAGAAAGGAAAAAAACAAATGTATACAGAAAACACCTTCTGTATGTGAGACACAGTGTGATATTATTGTCACATATCACTAAGCGATATAATTTCATCTTCTGCCACTGTTTGGCTGTTATTTTATTCTTAGTACTAGACATGTAGACTTAGGCTTTACTTTTGTTGCCCCAAGAAGGTGCACTCCCAGTGAGGTCTCGGGGTCCCTGTTGTCAGCAGAAGGTTGTCAGTAAATCTTATTATAAGAGGCAAGTCTTCCCAGGGAGACGAGCTGTTTTCGCAGAAGTGAGGCTGCTGGCTGCTTCAGGCTATTGTGGGCAGATCCGGCGCTTGGTCTGAGGTCAGGGGACGCTGTGCTGCCACTGCTGTCCCCAGATAATGAGTGAGTATAAATTTCTGTCTTTTCTGTATGCACAATCAAAGGTCGAGAGGCCGCAACGCCGCCACGCCAGCTTCAGAAAGACAATTGCTATAGCTTCAGGATTTTGGTCGTCCTGTCGAATTGAAAAGGGCCAACGCTTATTCTAAGCGCGAGTAGGCCGACCAATCGACACCTCTCTAGACCAGAACCCATCTCATGTTTGCTAATGTGTGTTTTGTCTGCCACGCGTAGGACGTTTCAGCTGTATTTCCCAGTTTTTCCACGACATAAACGATATTCCTATCCCTCACTTTGGCAACAGCCTTGAGTCGTCCCCTCCATGAAAAGTTTGAGAGTAGAGGATTGAGGAGAGAGAAGTAAATTTCGTGAAATTCGTGTTTCGTCCACCGTGCGATTGGTCTTCCTGCCATAGTCTGGTGCTGATGAGTACACAATCCGCTGATTTCGGGAAATGTAAGCTTTTCACTTTGTAATAGCACGATTCGTGCACTGAGCAGCTCGCTACCTACTTGCTGTGCAACTTGAGTTATCCATTTGATCATAATTTGTGATTTTGTCTCAGTAACACACTGAATCAACGAGCCGCCCGTATAAGGATAACTGTGCCGTTTTCTCCATTCAATCTTCCATCATTCCATATAATTTGGTGGCTGCCAAGTATTTTCTGTGAATTCAATCCAGATTTTTAGAAAACTTTTCTCTCTGTTAACTACTTGTGTTTTGTGTCCAATAATTAGATAAATATAAATCTGTTATACTCAGCAGAAAAATGTGACTTTTCCAAAGGAAACGACCGGACATTTGAATCAATTTGCGCCCCATCATTGCGGCGAGCGAAACTTATGTGCACCATAGTACACATTGCTGAAAATGTTGGAATCTAAGATCCGCATTTTGTGAAAAAGACTAAGGGAACGGAATTTATCAATGTCTGGACATCCGGTGGTCTTGGGAATTAGAATAATTTTACCAATCTTCAAGGGGTCAGAAATCAGACTCCCCGGACACCTCATTTACCACTGACGTATTGGGATCACCTATAAGAGGCCAAAAATGTACATAAAATTTCTTAGGAATGCCGTCAAGTCCCGGCGACTTTTGCTCTGGTGAATCAACAATAAGGCGACATATATAATCACAAGCAAAGTCACTTAGAAAGTCATCATTTAATGCGGGAGTAACCACGCAACCGATGAGAGGAGTAAACCTGTCAGGGACAGTCGTATCAGTAGCAGGGACATCATAAAAGTGGGTAAACTAATTATAGATCGCTGTGGAAATGTCACTTTCGGATGCCAGTATGTGACCATTGGTGTGAGTAAGGGGCGTGATACATGCTCGTTTGCAACGCGCAACGCTTCAGCAACCAGGTAATGTAATACAAGGTGGTGGAGGAGGAGGAGGAGGAGGAGGAGATTAGTGTTTAACGTCCCGTAGACAACGAGGTCATTAGAGACGGAGCCCAAGCTCGGGTGAGGGAAGGATGGGGAAGGAAATCGGCCGTGCCCTTTCAAAGGAACCATCCCGGCATTTGCCTGAAGCGATTTAGGGAAATCACGGAAAACCTAAATCAGGATGGCCGGAGACGGGATTGAACCGTCGTCCTCCCGAATGTGAGTCCAGTGTGCTAACCACTCCGCCACCTCGCTCGGTAATACAAGGTGGTCAGATCATACTGTAGGAAGGAGCGGGATTTTGATCACTCTCTGAGTCCTTCCAGTTGCTGCCTCTTTAACGTGGCGGACATCCATACTCCGTAAGGGAGCTTGTATGGTACCTTTTTAAAGTTGACGCAAGACGGAATATTAAGATTCCTGGGTCCGACTGAGATCCCTCGCCTCTCAGCGCCGTAATGGATTAACGCTTTCCGGAGCAAAGGTTTGGTGTGCCCTGACCACCATTCCATAAGAAAAGGATAAATGTCCTGTGAAAGCAAGCGACGTGACCGAACCTCTCGAACGATAATCTCGAGGGAAGAATCCTTTAAGAGGGATGTGTTCAACATCCAGGGGAGACGATACAATTTTACCGGTTGCGGCACATGATTTAAAGTTACAGCTACGGCACAGTGATATGTGAAAGAAGCTGTCACATAAAGAGTCAGAAAAAATGATCGATTCGGATGCTGGAGTTAAATGTAAAATGCGTATACCTGGCGAGAGTGAGATGCTGACAGATTCACGCATCTCGTAGGTTCGAAGAACGCACCAAATCGTCTAGTTACTTACTGAAATTAAAATTAGGGGTCTGATCCGCAGGACGCAAGACACAATTCAAATCTCCGCCCAACAGAAGTTTCTGCTGCGGAGTCGTACGGTTCAAATGGTTCAAATGGCTCTGAGCATTATGCGACTTAACTTCTGAGGTCATCAGTCGCCTAGAACTTAGAACTAATTAAACCTAACTAACCGAAGGACATCACACATATCCATGCCCGAGGCAGGATTCGAACTTGCGACCGTAGCGGTCGCTCGGTTCCAGACTGTAGCGCTTAGAACCGCACGGCCACTCCGGCCGGCCGAGTCGTACGAAATAAATAAATTATACCATCTTTAAAAAAACGTACACTGTAGGACGACCAGATCCTGAAGCTGCATAAAGAAGAATCAAAGAAAGGTCACAAAAAGTGCAGCCTCCTCCTCGGCCGTTAAGAAGAACTTCGAAATCAGTCAGTTGCAATTTCTTTGTGTAATACCGGTATAACGCAGTAACATTAGACAGTTCAGTGGCCACATTAAAGAAAGTAGAAAAGCCGGGAATAGAAAAATTTCTTGCAAAAATATCATGTCTGCATAAGAATCGTAAATGTATTGTCGTAGCGCCGAAAGTCTAAGCTCGAAAATAATTCTGTTCACATTCAAAGTAAGAAAGATAAAGGCCTGCATTTATCGATTAAAAAAATTATGCAGTTGATTACTTGCAAATGACTTAACAGTCCACGGCAGAGTCAACGGATGAACCTGAATGTAAAGAGGTGGATCCCCCTCTTCCACCCTCTATCTGCTATTTTCTTTTCTCGCGATGCCGCGCGCTCAATTTGAAAAAGTTGTTTATTGCGGTTGTGAGGGAAGGTGACTGCCGCATGGGGAAACGTGGGGAGTCCTGCGTAAATTCAGGTAGCCGGTGCGGCCCCTGGGAATCGGAAAATGACGGTATGTCTTTTACCGTCACAGTATGTACCACTGGCACACTTGGACCGTTCGGAGTTCGATCAGCAGCGGCTTGTGGCACGCTCTCCCCATTCGCGGTCGCAGAAGAAGGGTGGGGATACATCACAGACTTGGGGATTTCTGGTAAGTCCGTAGATAATAGTACGGAGCTCCGGAGCAGATCTTTCCACATGCGATTCCGAAGAGGCGGTCACGGTCTCCGGGAGTGCTGGACGCTTTCGAAACTTGTATAGCAACCGACATGTTATCATCCGGTCTAAACTCAAGAGGGAACATGCCTCATCCAGCTGAATCTTTTCAGTAGAGCGGAGAGGAGAAGAGGAATCATCTGACTCCTCAGCATTTTACATCCGTCCACACTTGTTTTGAAGTGAAGGTGGTTGCAGCCAGAAGCTACAATGGAGAAGTCCCGGCGCGAGGCTAACGGCGGAAATGCGCAAAGACCGTCACACAATGGCTCGCCTTGCCCTTCAGAAACGTGATTACGCACAATGGCTGTCACTCGGGGAACCAGATCCGCTAAGGTTAGCGTTTTACGTTGTTCATAATTGGATTTTGAGGTTGTGACACGACGAGGGCGATTTGTACGGAACTGTCCGCTCTCACTACACATAAAACAAGTTCCTTCTTGTAAATTATATGTACCCGGTATCCACACACCTGTAAATGAGAGGGAATATTCCGCTTGGCCACCATGTCCACGGAACGAACTCCGTTATAAATTTGTAAACGATGTCGAACGGATCAGCGTTCCCGACGTATGTTCCGTATATCCCCAAACGGAAGCTGGGTGATCTTGAGGAAACTGTCATCAGCTTCAGGCGGAAGGTTAAACACCCTAACATTCGCATATTCTACCTCCGAGTTCGTCAGAATAACCATACTATCAGAGCCATCGCAATGAATGAAAGGGACGTGTTGTCAGTGCCGCAAGAGGGGCCTGTCAAACTGAAGCGGGTCTGTGGACTTGACATAAAACACGATCCACAATCGGAGAAAGCCGTGTGAACCAGTCTTGCAAAGCGGCCCGCCGCACGGGGAGGCACCACCTGCTTCACACTGGGCTTCAGCACTCTCGGAAGAAACGAGCCTGTGACGTCACCGCAAGGGCCACGTTGGGCCACTTGTTTGTGACCGGAGTGCGGCGGGCCGGCGTTGCCCTCTCAGCCTTTCAAATCGGCGGTCTGACACCGCACTGCTCCACACTGGGCAATAGACTGTAGGACCAAGTGAGACCGTGACGTCACTGCACAGGCCAGGCTGCTCCGCACAGTATTTTACTTTTTATTCCTACAATTGGGAACCCATACCTAATTTTATCATTAATTTATTTAATTCTGTTTCAAAAATGAAATTGTAGTCTAACAATTTAATCAAAACTACTTGTCGTGAATGATGCCTCATGTAGTATAATTAGTGCTATGCCGGGAAGAACGTTTCAGTCAGCACATGAATTCGGTGTCGCAGCTGTCACGTCGTAAGGCTCAATTTAGTTTTTGTTATAGTTATCCACTAGTTTTTTCATTCATTTTAGCATACCACGGTTTCTGAAATTATATTACAGTTTTTGTAATGTCTGAAGCTATAATATGACGAAGTCGATTGTGAGAAATCCTAATGTGACATCTAGATTGAAAAAAAAAAGAGAAAGAAAACAGTAGTCTACTTTCCCATTGCTGGTGTAAATCGTTGGGCATTTGCAAATATAAGCTTATGTTGGCGAAAGTTGTAGTTTTGGCCCCATTTGTACATAGCACTTTAAAAAACGATTATTTTACAATGCTGTACGCATTATGTAAAAAAAATGGTAGAACGCAATATATGACAAGTTTTAATACGTAATCAAATATGTAACATACGACGTACGGCATGGAGCGTGAAACAAAGGTGTTTTGGCCGCAATTCGAGAGTGAACGTTGGCCATTGTTATTGTTAAAGGAAGTCGAATCAGTATAAACTGAAAAATTCTTTTTTAAAAAACTAGAGGCAAATACGTTCGGTCAGAAAAATACGTCGCGGAACTCGTCACTGGAGACAAAGAGTCAAAGAAATTATTTTGGCTTCACTTCTGAACTGAGGGTGCCTGCATGAGATCTGTGTCGGCATTTATCAAAGGAAATTATTTTTATTGACTCTACATCAAAACATCGACAAATATATCCGGATGTGTGTTTCGAATCTTCCTACTATAGCGCAGAACTATTATTAACTTCATTAGATGCATCTGAATCCGACATTCAATTATAGATTAACTGCTTTTATTGCTTCGATGTATGGCACATAGTCATTCGATAACACGTTCGCTGCCTTTTGTCGATTTTGTTTATCTTTTTCTGAGGCTGTTTTCCTCCGACATATAGGCCTATTCATATTATTTCACATGCTATCTAGATCGTTATCGGAGAGATGCTGTCTTCCTCACTCAACGTATTGCAATTTTTGTGTTCTTACCCACACGCACACGTATTATGTCTGAAATCTTGGACTCTCACTTTAGAGTTAATCCAAAGGATCACACGACTTTGCATAAGGACTCATAGAAACACTGGCATTCTGTATTTTGCAACATACTGCTTCTTAGTTCGTTGTCGTCTTTCCTCGGATCGACCACTTTATTGTCTTACCTAATGACACTAATCACCTCAACCATTTTCACGCATGTGGTTGAAGCCGTTTTAATTTTCATGATTAGGATGGTGGAGGTTGTGCGACGCTGTGACGTCTTCATATTTCTAAAACAGATGCTTTGAATCACAGCTGCTCCAACACAGTTAGTAGCAGTCCTGTTGCGATGGACACAAATAAATGAGGCGCGAATCGTTAATAAATTCTAGTAAATTGTTTACAAAAGTCCTTATTTAATCTTCTGAGAAGATATTTTGTGTTATAATGTGTCAAACAGAAGTGATAGTAAAAGAGATTTTTATGGTTTTCTTACTATATAGAAGATGAGTACGGAAATTGCAAGAGGATCGAAAAGAAAGGAAAGCATGTCTATACAACCGGACAAAAAATAGAAACTAATGACCGGTGAGTACAGTACCACAGAGTCTGATAAAAATGACAGAAGTTCAATTTGGTCAGTTGGTTGGCTGGTTGATTTGGGGAAGGAGTCCAAACAGCGAGATCATCAGTCCCATCGGATTAGGGAAGGATGGAGAAGGAAGTCGGCCGTGCCCTTTCAAAGGAACCATTCCGGCATTTTCCTCAAGCGATATAGGGAAATGGCAGAAAACCTAAATCAGGATGGTCGTCCTCCGGTATTTGGTCACTGTTTAAGGCCGTAGCAGATGGTGATGGCAACTCTGTGAACTATACTTGCTGTGTGGAGTGCAATAAACTTTACTTGCATGCTTAATGGTCATCTGGCACCTCGCATATTTCAAGCTGTTCGCGTGTGTCTAACAAGCCGGCCGCTGTGGCCGAGCGGTTCTAGGAGTTTCAAGTCCAGAATCGCGCTGCATTTACGGTCGCAGGCTCGAATCCTGCCTCGGGCACGGATGTGTGCGATGTCCTTAGGTTAGTTGGGTTTAAGTAGTTTAAGTCTAGGGGACTGCTGACCTCAGATGTTAAGTCCCATAGAGCCATCTGAACCATTTTTTGTGTCTAACCAAGTGGCATGTGTTGACCAAAAACGCCTTCCCCAATCTACTCTGGGCAATATTACTGACAAATGTGTCGCTATGTGTGCACTAGATTTGAGATCTTATGAAGCTATTAGAGGTGAAGGATTTTTGGATCTGGCTCAGAGATTAACCGACACTGCAGCGACCTAAGGAAAAGTATCCGCAAAACCTATTATGCCTCTCCCCACAACTGTCTCACAACACATCACAGAAAGAGTGAAAAATGTTAGAAAAGGAAAATATGACTGAAATAATTTATTACGTGAACGGAGGTGAATACTGGGCGACACACTATGTGAATATGCAGGGCAAAGAGGATTCATTACCCGACACGTACAGTACGTTATTTCATTAATAGGGACCTTATGTCACGCTTCTTGTTTAAGACTCGGATTTCAGAAGAGCCCAAAACAGATGAAAATGTGAGAAAGGAATTTTTGAAACGATTTACCTCAGAAGATGTGCCTTTTACGACTGACCAAGGTGCCAACACTATCGTTGTTCTTCCTGTCATACGCTGAACACGGTGCTAATGAATGCGTTTAATGAGCGGTAGATGTCATCCAGTTTCCTGCAACTTCATTTTGTTCCAAATCCAGTGAAGAAACTAGTCGCACTTTCAAAGCAAAGAAGCCTTATTCATGGTCTAGGAAGAACACCGGAGCAGTCGAACGATACTCGCTGGAACAAACGATTGACCATGCTTGAATCGGTCAAAAAGCAGTATTCGGTACTGTGTAAGAAGGTCTCTGAGAAATGAAAAACAGAGAGAACAGGATTGACATCACGTCGATGGGCGACCTTATTTCTGTTCTGACGGTATGTACGCTGTTGTGTTTCTATATTAAACTTGTATTCATTAGCACATGAATTATTTGAGGAATTGTAAAAGAGGGATTTTTCTTATTTCCCTTCAAGGAGACCTCAACTGGAAACGGAAAAATCATCTTCACTGCATCTCCTTTTTCCATGGACGATGAAGCTCCTGAAACAATTAAGAAGCCTCTGGAAAAAAAATTGTGAATTCGCCTGAAAAATTATGCTGAGTACCTAGAGCTACTACTTCCCTGCGGATAGCATTTCGCTATTTGAAAATTGTGTCTGAATCTCAGAGGCGTGAAATTATGGGAGAGGTAAAGCATGCAATTCGGTAGCTCCGACATCAATAATTTCCAATGACCATTCACAAAATGAAGCTCCCCCGTGAAACGCTGTATGCCACATAAAACTAAATTCGACCACGGAACAGACGGTCATCTCAGGTATATTATCATCCAAATAGTAGTCAAACTGTTTCTCAAACTGTCCAGGTAGAATCTGAGAGCAACTTTGATCAAGTCCCCAAATGCTGGAAAATAATTCAAATATTTTTAAGAACGGAATTTCTTTCAGTAGTATTTTTACATTCTGATGTTTTGCCTAGCAATGTATTAACAGTCTTTGTTTCACCATCATGAACAAAAGTACCGAAATTTGCTTTGTGGGTAGCTATTGACGACAATCCGGATAGGCGCTTAAACCGGAATCGTAAATTAGTCGAAAATGTAGCTCATGATTGGAATGAAAACACACAAATGTTTCCGACTCTCCAGAAGATAACCAGAAAAATTTTTTGTGTTCTGTCATCCAGCTTTGCATCACAGAGAAATTTTAATTCTGCAAGTTTCATTCTAAGTACACAACGGCAACTTCTGGATCAGGACAATGTTGATGTCTTCTCTTTCTTCATAACAACTCCAATACCAGAGAACGTGAATGAAGGACTATGTTGTAAATGTTTTTCACTTCGGGTTTTTTTATGTACGCTCTAAATCGGTTATCGATTATTGTATCTGTTTGACTTGTAGCTTTCATTCATGCAAACTGTTTTCAAATTAGTGTTGGTTTATTGCAACCAAATAAAGAAATCTGTTTCTTTATTAATTACTGTTGCACTGTAGACATTATAGTGGCAGTTTTATCGCATTCAAAGTCATCATGTTTTGCTGCAGTGACAATAGTTTAACACGAAAACGCTTAATTTAAATAATGCGTTGACATGAAGTAGTACTGTGGCCCGGCGCAATGATATGCTCAACTTTTCTTTAGCACAAAAGAAAATGGTTTGACATGACAATAATTCGCTTCTCAGTAAAATTAATTATTCGGTACATACTTTATGCAGTCACACCAACACTCAGAAGTTTTGTTGTAACACCCCACCCGTTGCTTGACCGATTTTTGCGTGTGTTCGCCCCTGACAAACAACTTACACAGAAATTGGGAGTGTAACTGTAGGCAAAAATGGATAATGCTAGATTTAAATGTGGCCATGTCGCCCCTAATTAATCTGCGGTGGTAGCGTTGACGATAAATCACACCTGTTTTTTACTTCCAAACATGAACGATCACGAACACTTAGGGTGTTCAATGACATCAAACACATACACAAAAATAAAATAAAGCAAAAGGGTGAATTCAGGATCAGCTACTGAAAGTAAAGGCTCTACTGAATCACAATAATTATATTATACCTTCAAATCAATGCTGAATGAAACACAATGAACAATTTACAAATTATCCTCCTGACTGGCATTGGCAGTGAACAGTGTTAAAATTCCAGAATGAGAATTTCACTCTGCAGCGGAGTGTGCGCTGATATGAAACTTCCTGGCAGATTAAAACTATGTGCCCGACCGAGACTCGAACTCGGGACCTTTGCCTTTCGCGGGCAAGTGCTCTACCAACTGAGCTACCGAAGCACGACTCACGCCCGGTACTCACAGCTTTACTTCTGCCCGCGAAAGGCAAAGGTCCCGAGTTCGAGTCTCGGTCGGGCACACAGTTTTAATCTGCCAGGAAGTTTCAGTGTTAAAATTGGTCCAAAACGCGATGTCTTATAACTTGGCTGACCGACTGACATCGAAACAAAACGTAAAATACGAAGAACCACTACACCCCAAAGTACCGTGAAACCTCTGTGGAAACAGCAATTGCACGTGATCCAACTATTTAAGGTTACTCCTAACACAGGCCGAAGCGGGAGCGATCTCACCGTAATGTTCCTGTTGGAGCGGCGGTCTCCGACGGCGACGGCGCGGCTGTGCGGTTGGCGTGTGGCGTCTCGGAAAGTACACTCCTACACTACTTGGACAACAGACCGCTGTCCATAAACTTCTCTATTTGCAACGATCTTCCCGGCAGCAAAGAGCTGGCGCGGCTAACGTCCACTCAGAATAAAAGACAAAGGTGGGAGACGACTTGGCTAACGTCCTCTCAGTACGAGAGCCCAGAACGGAAGACCATTACCGAGAGACCAGCAAGATCGCTCTTCAACTTTGTTTTCTCCCCTTAACTTTTACCGAGCGAATCACATCACTAGAAGCTCTCAAAATACCCAGTTTGCCAGTGCCGACCAATGTACGGCCTCGGGACAGAACTCTTTTCCACCATTCTTTTATTTCTACAAAATTTCACAATTAAACTCAGCCCTCGCCGGCTGGGAAGAACCACAGCTGTGGGCAATAACACGTTTACTGGAAGCTTTCTCCCAAGAGACCACTCGAGATTTTCCCGGCAAGATTCCCCGTCGTAGCGAACACAGATTCTTGCATTGAAAGTTTGTTATTCGGAACTCCTGGCCTGTCCCACTTGAGTTACTCGAAGGCGTAAAATTAGTGGGACATAGGCGAGAGCACGCACAGGAAAGCCCGTCCAGCTATCCACTGCTCTGTTTTGGTAAACACTTGAACACCTGCAGCCGCACGTCCTTCAGAGGTTGGCGACCGCTGTGGCCTCTTTAAACGGATTACAGAAATCCCCCAGTTCACCATTCATACCGTCAGGCTGTGGCCTTCGGCGGTTAGGCGGGGACGTAGCCGAGTTCTGTCTTGCGTACTGCCTTTCCGCAAAATCTTATAATTACAAAATCGCGGAATTCTCGGGTGCCGATGCGTTTCCACATAGATTTCCTACACCGTAATTAATGCTGCCTTTGGGCAGGTTCGTGTGCTGCCAGTGTCAGTACATTTCGTTATACTAGTCAGTAAGTTTTCGAATTCGGTTCTGCATCTCTCGAAACCTGATTTGCGTGTCTAATTACCGACAAATATACGCGAATACAATTCATCATTTACCTTATAATGGAGATATTCAAAGAGTAAAGAAATGCATCTAATCAGATGTATTAGCAACCGCATTTGTACATTTTAGCAACAAACAGCATTTCAAAAAATTACGTCTTATATATTGTCAAGCATTTATTTCATATGCACTGATAAAATGAATTTCTTTTTCCAAAGAAAAATAGTTTGGCCGCATTAGTCTCGTGTTAAACTCTTTTCACGGTATATATGGTAATTTCTCACTGAGAGGTGGTAAAGGCACGCCTTGAGTGGTAGAATCTACTATGCACTGCGAGATGTATATCTGGTAGGGGGCCAAGCCCAAGCCCAAGCCCAAGCCCAAGCCCAAGCCCAAGCCCAAGCCCAAGCCCAAGCCCGACCCCCCCCCCCCCCCCCCCAGTGCGGTGGACTGCGGCGAGCTGAGCAGCCAGTGCGGCCGCGCCACGGGAGGAGGTGAGCCAGCGGGCTTGCCGCGGGCCGCCGTATGACTTTGATTGTATCTACTAACCAATCATGAATTTCTAACGAACTCGGCTACACATGACGGGTGGACTTGTCAAAACTAAAACTGACTGTACCTGTGCGTGAAATGTTCCTACGAGCCACGGACGACATCACGGCACAAAAAAACGCCCCCATCAAAATGGAATCACAAACACGAGACGCCGACAGACAAACAACGATGTGACGCTCACAACGACTCTCACGATATTGAGAACAAACAAGGAAGCTCTCGCAGCGCAGCGATAGAGGCAGAAGGTGGAATGTGTCAAGGTTGTCAACTAAAACAAAACGAACATCTGGCTCGCTGGAACATTCTTGTTTTCCGTCTTCTTTTACTCAGTCAACTCTGAAGGCCAGAAACAAGCAGCGTACTGGCGCATTTAAAATACGGCGCTGGTACAGGATGCTGCGCATAAAACGGATCGAAAGAAAAACTAACGTGTCGAAGAGCGCAAATACCCAGGGGCAAACGGGGCCACGCCCTTCCCCCCTCCCACGCCCTATTCCCCAAACTCTCAAGGAAAGGAAAAGATATAGTGTAGTCAAGAGTATTTTTACAAGAAAATTATTTAAAAGTCTGAATTATGCAACTTTTTAACAGCGTTGGAACGGGAACTCCATCATGGCTACTTACAAGTCGCTAGTCGTCTTCCAAGATATTAAAAATACTCCATACTCTAGGTCACGTCCCCCTCTCCACCCCTCCAAACACCGATACAGAGCAACATACGAGACACCAAGGCAGTACGACACTGACATGATACGGACAAGAGGAGACAAACACGAGTGGGAGATAATGAATAAAACCGCTGATGATGTCTCAAGGACATAACATGACGAATACAGACAGACACGATAGCATAACAGAATACTGCAACACACACGAAGTACGTAAGAGAGCAGTTCCAATTCATACACTAACAAAGATAGCAGTACCGAAACGCATTGGGCCGGCCGAGGTGGCCGAGCGGTTCTAGGATCTTCAGTCTGGAACCGCGCGACCGCTAAGGTCGCAGGTTCGAATCCTGCCTTGGGCATGTATGTGTGTGATGTGCTTAGGTTAGTTAGGTTTAAGTAGTTCTAAGTTCTAGGGGACTGATGACCACAGATGTTAAGTCCCATAGTGCTCAGAGCCATTTGAACCATTTGAGCCGAAACACACACACACTCAAAGAGCGAACTCGTTCACCAACAGCACCGCAGACAACCTTACACAACATCTAGAATAATTAAACTATATTAGAATAGACAGTGTAATGCAATCAACCCTTTAAACTTGTCCTAGTTTAAGTACAAACAGAAGGCATATCCATCCTGCTATTATTATACAGCTGTTGGGATTTCACATTTGTAACTGAGTAATTAATAGATAAGCAACATAATAGGTAAAATTCAAGGTACATAATATAGGAACTGAAGGTTAATTAATAACCCCAAGAAATAACATACCTTACACTCACGCACCACTGCGCTTTTCCCAGTGTATATAATAGATATAGTGTTTTTATAAATAGTGTTTAGAACCATTAATCCGCAAATTAAGCTGTAGTGAAGCGGGCCTGCAAGACTCGAAGTAGTTCCGAGGCTTTCAGATGAGCCTGGCTCAGATAGAGTAACATTTCTGTCTCTCTTTCCAAGTCATTCCTATTATCTACCATCATATCTTCTTAAAATTCGAATATTTTTGTGTTTTTCTTCCTTTCAATTTCTAATGTATTTTCAATTTATTATTACGTCCATTTAACTGCAGAAAACAATAACTGCTATTTGCAATATGGAATATGTTCCGTAATATACATGAAAAGCTCTAAAATGAACGACGTGTTATAAAATGTAAGGCAACAGGTCTCTAAATGAGCAATAAATCAAATCCCCCTACAAACGATAAGCACCCTTGGATGTATCCATTATTAAGAAACTTTGTCATACTGGCAACCAAAAAAAATTCCAGTTTTTTTTTTTGGGCACATTGTAAGAAGAGACGAAGAAGAACTAGAGAATATGATCACTGAAGGAAAGCTCGAGGACACGACCCCAAGGGAGAGAGCAGCAAGCAGGTAGACAGACCAAATCAAGGTCTGCAATCTTCCTCTTCAGCAAGCGCTAGGAGATGCTGGTAACCCTATAGGATAGCGACACTTAGTTCAAATGTGTGTGAAATCTTATGGGACTTAACTGCTAAGGTGATCAGTCCCTAACCTTACACAGTACTTAACCTAAATTATCGTAAGGACAAACACACACACCCATGGATTGTTATGGTATAGGAAACTACATACGTACCGCACGGCTGACGGCTACTCCTCTACAGTCTATTGCTGTACCATTTTTATGTGGCCCTGCGCGTGTGGCTCAGGATCCAAAGATCTAGAACCTTTGCTCTCATTACAGAGCCGTTGTTATTGGTACATTGTATATTTAAAATATCCTATAGGTAATGTTAATATAAGTAAAAGACTAATTTATTCTTATTAGTTATCTGTACCAAATTATTTTACCTGTGCCAGATGTGGGCACAGCACTTTTGCCTATAGTTCAGATAGCGCTGTAGGATCCAAAATGTCCGAAGGCAACAAAAACGACCACCCTTGTCAGTGTTGGAACGAAAGGGTAACTGGAGTTGGCAACTAACAGCGTGTTATTGCGGCAAGTAACTACCATGTGAGAGCCGACGCGGGCTTTTCGCTGTTGGCTGATACTGGATGGCGCCCCTAACCGGCTTACACCAGGATCCGATTGGCGCGGCATGTCACACCGCGGGACTCCTATTGCGCCTCTTGTGCCCATGTGCCACCCATGTGGTGTGCTGCAGAGCCCATTTATCACTACGTCTTCCCAACAGCCAACCAATGTCGTTTTAACTACCAGGAGAAGATCGCAGAAAGACGTCGCTAGGGAAAGAAATTCCGTTTCAAATTACGAGGGCGTGCTGACAAGTAATGCTTTCGAATTTTCTATGTGAAAACTTTTAAAGCTTCTTAAATGAAACAAACGTTATTAACATTCTACATTCTTATTCTTCACATCCAAATATTTGTTTCTCAACACAGTCGCTCTGGCGACGAACACATTTCTCTCAACGAGAGTGCAGTTTGTTGCTACCGTCACTGTAGAATGTTTGACTTTGTTGGCGGAGCAACAGCCTCATTTCTGATTGCACCGCTTTACCAATATTGAACTGAAGATCTTAAAGTGTTCTTTAAGTTCTGAAAACAGGTGGAAATGGATAAGGTCAAGTCGGGCCTGTGTGGAAGACGATCGGCGACAGGGAACACAAAGGTTCAAATGGCTCTGAGTACTATGGGACTTAACATCAATGGTCATAAGTCCCCTAGACCTTAGAGCTACTTAAACCTAACTAACCTAAGGACATCACACAACACCCAGTCATCACGAGGCAGAGAAAATCCCTGATCCCGCCGGGAATCGAACCCGGGAACCCGGGCGCGGAAAGCGAGAACGCTACCGCACGACCACGAGCTGCGGACGGAACACAAAGCATCGGAGTGTTGAAGAAGTAGCAGCGCCCGTGTGTGGTCTGGTATTGTCATATTGGCTGAAATAGAGGGTTCTCCATGTGTGGCGAGCTCACCGAATTCGAAACTACACTCCTGGAAATTGAAATAAGAACACCGTGAATTCATTGTCCCAGGAAGGGGAAACTTTGTTGACACATTCCTGGGGTCAGATACATCACATGATCACACTGACAGAACCACAGGCACATAGACACAGGCAACAGAGCATGCACAATGTCGGCACTAGTACAGTGTATATCCACCTTTCGCAGCAATGCAGGCTGCTATTCTCCCATGGAGACGATCGTAGAGATGCTGGATGTAGTCCTGTGGAACGGCTTGCCATGCCATTTCCACCTGGCGCCTCAGTTGGACCAGCGTTCGTGCTGGACGTGCAGACCGCGTGAGACGACGCTTCATCCAGTCCCAAACATGCTCAATGGGGGACAGATCCGGAGAGCTTGCTGGCCAGGGTAGTTGACTTACACCTTCTAGAGCACGTTGGGTGGCACGGGATACATGCGGACGTGCATTGTCCTGTTGGAACAGCAAGTTCCCTTGCCGGTCTAGGAATGGTAGAACGATGGGTTCGATGACGGTTTGGATGTACTGTACACTATTCAGTGTCCCCTCGACGATCACCAGTGGTGTACGGCCAGTGTAGGAGATCGCTCCCCACACCATGATGCCAGGTGTTGGCCCTGTGTGCCTCGGTCGTATGCAGTCCTGATTGTGGCGCTCACCTGCACGGCGCCAAACACGCATACGACCATCATTGGCACCAAGGCAGAAGCGACTCTCATCGCTGAAGACGACACGTCTCCATTCGTTCCTCCATTCACGCCTGTCGCGACACCACTGGAGGCGGGCTGCACGATGTTGGGGCGTGAGCGGAAGACGGCCTAACGGTGTGCGGGACCGTAGCCCAGCTTCATGGAGACGGTTGCGAATGGTCCTCGCCGATACCCCAGGAGCAACAGTGTCCCTAATTAGCTGGGAAGTGGCGGTGCGGCCCCTACGGCACTGCGTAGGATCCTACGGTCTTGGCGTGCATCCGTGCGTCGCTGCGGTCCGGTCCCAGGTCGACGGGCACGTGCACCTTCCGCCGACCACTGGCGACAACATCGATGTACTGTGGAGACCTCACGCCCCACGTGTTGAGCAATTCGGCGGTACGTCCACGCGGCCTCCCGCATGCCCACTATACGCCCTCGCTCAAAGTCCGTCAACTGCACATACGGTTCACGTCCACGCTGTCGCGGCATGCTGCCAGTGTTAAAGACTGCGATGGAGCTCCGTATGCCACGGCAAACTGGCTGACACTGACGGCGGCGGTGCACAAATGCTGCGCAGCTAGCGCCATTCGACGGCCAACACCGCGGTTCCTGGTGTGTCCGCTGTGCCGTGCGTGTGATCATTGCTTGTACAGCCCTCTCGCAGTGTCCGGAGCAAGTATGGTGGGTCTGACACACCGGTGTCAATGTGTTCTGTTTTCCATTTCCAGGAGTGTAGATTGCAGCACGCTGTTACTCAGGCACCGACATGGTTACGTTACACATCGCCAAGTTACACGCTATCAGTGATAGCCTTCTAGGAGCACACGGTTGCAGAATCTATAGACGTTAAGTTTTCTTTTTTTTTCTTTGTTTTCTGGGTCATTAGCTTTCTGACCAGTTTGAAGCGGCCTGCCCACGAATTCCTCTCTTATGCCAACCTCTTCATCTCAGAATAGCACCTGCTACTTATGTCCTCAATTAATTGCTGTATGCATTCCAATCTCTGTCTTTCTCTACAGTTTTTGTCCTCTACAGCTTTCTCTAGTGCCATCGAAGTCATTCCCTGATGTCTTAATCGATGTCATATCGTCCTGTCCCTTCTCCTTGCCCCTGTTTTCCACATATTCCTTTCCTCTCCGATTCAGCACAGAAACTCTTCATTCCTTACCTTACCAATCCACGTAATTTTCAACATTCGCCTGTAGCACGACATCTCAAATACTTCGATTTTCTTCTGTTCCGGTTTTCCCACAGTCCATGTTCACTACCATACAGTGCTGTGCTTCAGATAAACTCTCAGAAATTTCTTCCTCAAATTAAGGCCTATGTTTGATACTAGCAGACTTCTCTTGGTCATGAATGTCCTTTCTGCCTTTGCTAGTCTGCTTTTCATCTTCTCATTACTTTAGTTTTTCTTCGATTTACTCTCATTCCATTCAACATATCATGTAATTCTTCTTCACTTTCACTCGGGATAGCAATGTCATCAGCGAATCTTAGGACTGATATCCTTTCATCTTGAATTTTAATCCCACTCGTCAGCCTTTCTTTTATTTCTGTCATCGCTTCTTCCACGCACAGATTGAACAGCAGAGGCGAAAGACTACAACCATGTCTCACACTCTTTTTCATACGAGCACTTCGTTCTTGGTCGTCTACTCTTATTATTCCCTCTTGTACATACGAGTATTGTATATGATCCGTCTCTCCCTATAGCTTGTCTGAGTTTCGAACATCTTACACCATTTTACATTGTCGAACGCTTTTTCCAGGTCGACAGACCCTATGAACGTATCCTGATTTTTCTTTAGTCTTTTTTCCATTATCAACCGCAACGTGAGAATTGCCTCTCTGGTGCCTTTACCTTTTCTAAAGTCAAACTGATCGTCATCTAGCACATACTCAATTTTCTTTTCCATTCTACTGTATATTATTCTTGTCAACAATTTGGATGCATGAGCCTTTAAGCTGATTGTGTGATAATTCTCGCACTTGTCAGCTCGTTCAGTATTCGGAATTGTGTGGATGATATTTTTCCGGAAGTCAGATGGTATGTCACCAGACTCATCCATTGTATACACTAACGTGAATAATCGTTTTGTTGCCTCTTCCTCCAATGATCTTAGAAATTCTGATGGAATGTTATCTAGCCCTTCTGCCTTATTTGATCTTAAGTCTTCCAAAGGTCTCTTAAAATCTGATTCTAATACTGGATCCCCCATCTCTTTTAAATCGACTCCTTTTTCTTCTTTTATCACATCAGACAAATCTTCCCCCTCATAGGGGCCTTCAGTGTACTCTCTGCTCAGCATTTAACAGTGGAATTCCCGTTGAGCTCTTAATGTTACCACCCTTACTTTTAATGTCACCGAAGGTTGTTTTGTCTTTCCCGTATGCTGAGTCAGTCCTTCCAACAATCATTTCTTTTTCGATTTCTTCATATTTTTCATGCAACCATTTCATTTTAGTTTCCCTGCTTCGTTTTCCATCGACTTGTATTTCCGTATTCCTGAATTTACCTAACCATTTTTGTACTTCCTTCTTTCATCAATGAACTGAAGTATTTCTTGGTTACCCATGGTTTCTTCGCAGTTACCTTCTTTGTACCATATTCTGTGACTGCTTTTTTTTAGAGATGTCCATTCCTCTTCAACTGTACTGCCTACTGAGCTATTTCCTGTTGCTGCATCTATTGCCTTAGAGAACTTTAGGCGTATCTCGCCATTCGTTAGTACTTCCGTATCCCACTTCTTTGGATATTGACTCTTCCTGACTAATCTCTTAAACTTTAGCTCACTTTCATCACTAGTACGTTGTGCTCTGAGTGTATATCTGCTCCTGGGTACGCCTTACAATCCAAAATCTGATTTCGGAATCTCTGTCTGACCATGATGTAATCTAACTGAAATCTTTCCGCATTACCTGGCCATTACCAAGTATACCTCCTCCTCTTGTGATTCTTGAACAGAGCATTCGCTATTACTAGTTAAAATGTATTACAGAACTCAATGTTTTTCCTCCCTCATTCCTTGTCGCAAGTCCATATTCTCTTGTAACTTTTTTTACGTACTGTATCACACTTTCAATATTCTCGTATACCTTCTCTATCTCTTCCACTTCAGTTGCGACGTCGGCATGTATAGCTCAACTAACGTTGTCGGTGCTGGTTTTCATTCGATTCTGACAAGGATAACCCTATCACTGATATGTTCTCTGTAACACACTCTTTGCCCTACCTTTACATTCATAACCAATCGTACTCCCCTTATACCAATTTCTGCTGCTGTTGGTATTACGCTTTACTCATCTAAGCAGAAATCCTTGTCTTCTTCCCATTTCACTTCACTACTATATCTACATTGACCTATTGCATTTTCTTTTTCAGATTTTCTAGCTTCCCTACCACATTCTAGCTCCTGACATTCCATGCCCCGACTCGTAGAATGTTATTCTTTAGTCGGTTGTTCTATCTTTTCCTCTTGGTCACCTCCCCCTTGTCAATCCCCTCCCGGAGGTCCGAACGACGGACTATTCCGGAATCTTTTGACAATGGAGAGACTATCACGACACTTTTTCGATTGAAGGCCACATGTCCTGCCGATAGACGATATGTATTTTTAATGCAGTGGTTTCCATTGCCTTCTGCAATCTCATGCCGTTGGTCATTGCTGATCCTTCCGCCTTTAGGGGCAGTTTCCCATCCCAAGGACAGGAGTGTACCCTAAACCTCTGTCCGCTCCTCTGCCCTATTTGACAAGGCCGTTGGAAAAATGAAGTTGACTTCTTATGCAGGAAGTCTTCGGCCGCCAATGCTGAGCATTAATCAAAATTTAAGCGATGCCACGTTTCGAACCCGGGGCCGAGAACGTTTTGATTACTAATCAAAGACGCTACCTACTTTTTTTGTTGCTCTCGCTTTGTTAATTACTGTTCGTTGCTTTTGTTCGGGGTGGACGTCTTCTGACACCCGTTGAAGTTCATCGTTGATCCGTTCACTCAGTTTTTCACTGTAGAGGTCAGCTAACCTTCTGACCGAACTCGCTGAGTTACTGTGCCGGCAAAATTTGTGTATCGGACCGAGACTCTAATTCAGGATCTCTGCCTTTCGGGGGCAAACGCTCTACCAACTGAGCTACCCAAGCACGTAATATACTTACATGGAATGAGATACCAATCAACATTACGTGATCTGCTTCCTTACCATGCTTCGACGCTACTCATTGCGCTATACCGACCATAGATGCATAGATGGTACGGCCATTGGCAGCACTAAGGTGTAGAATGTTCATAACGTTTTTTTTATTTAAAAAGTTTTGAAAATATTCACATAAAAACCTCGGGGGCATTACTTTTTATCACGCCCTCGTACTTATTCCAACATGACATACCCCATCTGAGAGGGATTCCTCCTAAAATCATGCCGGGCCTCCTCCTGCCAGCGTAGTGCACAACTCGACGTGGCATGGATTCAAAAAGTCGTTCAAAATCTCCTCCTATATAACCGTCCCTAATCCCGAAAGTGTTAACGATGTAGGATTTTGTGAACGAACTGACCTCTCGAATGTCTTATAAATGTTTTACGAGATTCATGTCGGGTATCTGGATGAGCAAATCTTTCTCTCAAATTGTCCAGAATGATTTTCAAACCAAGCGCCAACAACTGTGGCCAGGTGACATATACTGTCATCTGTAAAAATTCTATCGTTGTTTCGGAACATTAAATCCGTGAATGGCTACGTATGGTCTCCAAGTACCCGAACATAACCATCTCCAGTCAGCGGCATATTTAGTTGGACCAGAAGACCCAGTCCATTCCATGTAAACATAGCCCACGCCATTAGGGAGCCACCTCCATCTTGCACAGTGCATTGTTAACAACTTGGATCCATGGCTTTGTGAGGTCTGAGCCATACTCGAACTCTACCATCAGCTCTTATCACTTGAAATAGGGACTCACCTGACCACTACTTAGTTTTCTAGTCGTCTCGAGTCCGACAGATATGGTCAAGCGACCAGGACAGGTGCCACACGCGATGTAGTGCTACAAGCAAAGGTACTCGCATCGGTTGTCTGCTGCCTTAACCCATTATCGCAACATTTCGCAGCACTGTCCTAATGGATACATTCGTCGTATGTGCCACATTGATTTCTGCAGTCATTTCACGCAGTTGCTTGTCTGTTAGAGCCGACAACTCTACGTAAACACCGCTGCCCTCGGTCATTAAGTGAGGACCATCGGACACTGTGTTGTTCGTGGTGAAAGGTACTGCTCGAAATTTGGTATTCTCTGCAAACTCTTGGCACAGTGCATCTAGGAATATACACACCAAAAAAAGTTTTGGATCAATTTGGTTCCGAGAGTTACGGAACCTGTACAGAAAATTGAAGTAGAGATCAACATAAATATCGTTTCCGCCCTCCTTATTGCTCATGAAAACCCCACACTGCATGTTGTACCATTATGCAGCGAGACCTTCAAATGAGGTTGTCCAGATTGTTGAACACACAGGTACCTCTAACACCCAGTAGCACGACCTCTCGCATTGATGCATGCCTGTATTCGTCGTGGCATACTATCCACAAGTTCACCAAGGCACTGTTGGTCCAGATTGTCCCACTACTCAACCGCGATTCGGCGTAGATCCCTCAGAGTGGTTGGTGGGTCACGTCGTCCATAAGCAGCCCTTTTGAATCTATCCCACGCAAGTTCGATTTCATGGCTGGGGAACATGCTGGCCACTATAGTCGAGCAATGTCGTTATAATGAAGGAAGTCATTCACATGATGTGGACGATGGTGGCGCGAATCGTCGTCCATGAAGGCGACTGCTTTGCCAATACGCTGCCGATATGGTTGCACTATCGGTCGGAGGATGGAATACAGGTATTGTACAGCCGTTACGGCGCCTTTCACGACCACCAGCGGCGTACGTCGGCCCAACATAATGCCACCCCAAAACAGCAGCGAACCTCCACCTTGCTGCACTCACTGGTCAGTGTGCCCGAGGCATTCAGCTTGACCGGGTTACCTCCAAACACGTCTCCAACGATTGTCTGGTTAAAGACATATGCGACACTCATCGGTGAAGAGAACGTGATGCCAGTCCTGAGCTGTCCATTCGCCACGTTGTTGGGCGCATCTGTACCGCACTGCATGGTGTCGTGGTTGCAGAGATGGACCTCGCCAAAGACGTCGGGAGTGAAGTTGCGCATCATGCAGTCTATTACGCACATTATGAGTCGTAACACGACGTCCTTTGGTTGCACGAAAAGCATTTTTAAAGATGGCGGCATTGCTGTCAGGGTTCCCCCGAGCCGTAATCAGTAAGTAGCTGTGATCCACTGCAGTAGCAGCCCTTGGGCGGGCTGAGCGAGGCATGTCATTGACGGTTCCTGTCTCTCTGTATCTCGTCCATGTCCGAACAACATCGCTTTGGTTCACTCCCAGACGCCTGGACACTTCCCTTGTCGAGAGGTCTTCCTGGCTCAAAATAACAATGCGGACGCGGTCGAGCCGCGGTATTGACTGTCTAGGCATGGTCGAACTACAGACAACACTACCCGTGTACGTCCTTCCTGGTTGAAGGACTGGAACTGATCTGACCCCCTCCGTCTAACGGGTGCTGCTCACGCATGGTTGTTTACATATTTCGGCAGGTTTAATGACATCTCTGAACAGTCACAGGGACTTTTTCTGTGATACGATATCCGCAATCAACACCTATCTCCAGGAGTTCTCGGGACCGGGGTGATGCAAAACTTTTTTTTTGATGTGTGCAGAATTCCTTAACGATTTCGAAAATGGAATGTCCCGTGCGTCCAGCTCCAGCTACTATTCCGCATTGAAAGTCTGTTAATCTCCGTCGTGCAGTCAAAATAATGTCGGTCATCTTTTCACATGAATCACCCGAGGACATATGAAAGCTCTGCCAATTCACTGCCCTTTTATATCTTATGTACGCGATATTATCCCATGACTTTTGTCACCTCATTGTGCGTTGCTCATGTTGTGTAAATCTTCGATTCATCGACAAAATATCGGAGGTTATTCAGGGATAATTTATGGGTATTTTGGTGTCAGAGACCCGTGAATTCCGGTAGTTAATTACCGAGTAATAACGTAATTATGATTTACTCCGTTTGTTACTCCAGTTACCTTTGTTTCTGTGAAAAGACCTCCACAACAGTGAGTATGCCCATAAAATGTGTTTGAGTGCTGCGGAAGCAGCTCAGGATTGAAACCGTACAGGAGGCGCACATCGACAAACTGGTCATCAGTAGCCCTATCGATAGAGCTGCGTATTACTGTTAATGTAAACGTAACAGTGTCGGAAAAACAGACACGAGACAAAACCGAGCAGTACTGAATGCAAGAATAAGGGTGAAGAGTAAAGTGAACATACTCTTCCCAGCAACAAGTTCAGAGAGTGAATGGAGCAAGTTGCTTCAAACCAAGACTCACACAGCGCTTATTGTCGATATTTGCACTGAGAGTGCAACATAGATACACACATAGTATCCGTCCTTCGTATTTATGAAGACTTGAACTCTGCTCAGGAGGTGTCTGAATGCCTGTGGAGGAATGACGTCTCAGTTGCACCTGAAGAGCCGGAACCAGACAAGGCAGTAACGTTAGATGCTCTGGTCTGAGGCAAAGTTGACTTTGTAACCCACCCGAAGGGTGTTCCACCGGGTTTAGCATGAGACTCTGGGCACGACAATCTCTTTAAGAAGTGTTATTGTCCACAGATCATTGTCTCATATGTGCTGTTTTATGACAGGGTGCATTGTCATGTTGATACAATCATAGTCTCCAACTGTTTGCCTAGTGTACTCAGTACGTTTATAGTCTAGTAGCCGGTCGCTGTGGCCGAGCTGTTCTAGGCGCTTCAGTCCGGAACCACGCGGCTGCTACAGTCGCAGGTTCGAATCCTGCCTCGGGTTAGTTAGTTAGGTTTAAGTAGTTCTAAGTCTAGGGGACTGTTGACCTCAGACGTTAAGTCCCATAGTGCTTAGAGTCATTTGAAACATTTTTATAGTCTAGTAGAACAGTTACAGAGAAAAGAACAGAAGGGGGGAGAGAGAGGTGGGGGGAGGGAGAAGGAGGAGGGTGTTTGTGTTGTCCTAATCATTTCATCTTATCATTATCGGGGAAGCGACGTCAAATAGAAAGACTTGAACCAGGCTGTCAAACTACCCTTAACCAGGTTCTCCCGATCAAAAATCCCTTATGCTGTTTCGTGTAGCATTTTCTAAGAACAATAAGGGTACCACGCCCTAAACACAAAAAGGACCCTCATATGCTGAAACAACCTTCTCCAAATTGACTTTTTATACTACACATGATCGCAGGTAACGTTCTTCAAGTATTTGGCAAACCCAAACCCGCCACCCTCAGGTCCGCCTCTCCTGACAACTTGCAGTCAAGTTTGTATTATGATTATGCAGGAGTGTCGGGATACGTTTCAACAAGCAGTATAGCAATGATTAAGTGAACAGCTTTATTGAGAACAAGCAAACAACAGAGAGGCTTGAAACAACAGTAGAGATCGTATGAGAGGGTAATTTGGTGGAGTTAACACGGCAACAGCCAATTCCGGCTGCCTTGCCTTTCAGTTTTAGCATATTTCTCTTATACGTTGTGAAATGTTTAAACAGCAGCATTAGCGATCATTATAACGTAATTTTACTCTTGTTTACGGGAGATTTCGGACGCCCTTAAGAATACTATATCACTTAATTGTTTTAAAAATTACACTTACTTCACTTCACTTCAGTACCGCAGTTGATACAACAAAATTACGGGCTCTTTGCTACTACCAATTATCGAAAGTCAAGTTTCGGTATCTTGAACATTTCACGAAATGAAAGCAGTACAATTTTATGACGATTCAATATGTACACACCGCAGGCCACTTGAAAATGCGTGGTGGAAGATCCCTGTGCTATATACAGCCTGTCTGTTATTGCCATCTTGTGTACAAAGCTTCGCCAATTCCCTGCGATCAAAGTGTTGCACGGGTATGGTTGAGTTGTGCGCAATCTGATTTCCATGGGCAGACGTGCACTGAGGGAGCATCTTCCTGCTATTGCCTAACCTAAACAGGTCATTTTCATGGCCTAGGCAATGCATTCGAATTACGAGCTAAGCTTTTGGCGTCGCCTGGGTATCACATCGAGAATCTCCGTTTGCTACGAACGGCGCCTACTGCAAGTTCACAGCTCGTTAAAATGTTACGACCTTGTGCCTTCATAACTTAGTACTGCATTTAATTACATTTACAGTCTCCCATTACCGTTCTGTATGATAATGTAACCTAGGCAAATGAGTTGAGACGTCTTGGCTGTTGTCTGCTATTAATAAATGTGTGTACAGATCACTGGTGAATGAATCGCTGCGCTAGTGGTTTAACAGTTCATTACAATAAGGATAACACTTGGGAAAAAAATCATGTATCACGTTTACGGTTTACAAAATGCAGACTTTACACATTCAGAAATTTTCATCTTTAACACCTCCACGACGGCGGTGAGAATTGTGTTTCCCGCATTGGTGTAGCGTGCTTATTCATGCTTTCCTTAAGCAGGCGGCGCTGCTTTTCTTGTTTACACAATGGGGCTGCGGTTATATTCAAACTCCAAA
This sequence comes from Schistocerca nitens, assembly GCF_023898315.1. Classification (NCBI taxonomy): domain Eukaryota; kingdom Metazoa; phylum Arthropoda; class Insecta; order Orthoptera; family Acrididae; genus Schistocerca; species Schistocerca nitens. Next base: position 312,630,465 of record NC_064619.1, on the reverse strand, counting down.
AAATGGTTCAAATGGCTCTGAGCACTATGGGACTCAACTGCTGAGGTCATTAGTCCCCTAGAACTTAGAACTAGTTAAACCTAACTAACCTAAGGACATCACAAACATCCATGCCCGAGGCAGGATTCGAACCTGCGACCGTAGCGGTCTTGCGGTTCCAGACTGCAGCGCCTTTAACCGCACGGCCACTTCGGCTGGCATTCAAACTCCCTAGGCTACTATTTTAGTATACTCACCGTTTTGTTTTGAAAGTAGCATTAATTCTTTTAAACCGACGAGAGATCGCGTAATAGACAAGTGGCGTTTAGTAAGTAATTCAACACTTTTTTTTTCTCGGTAAGTTTCAGTTGAAAAAATGCAGAACTGTTGTGGAGCATCGTTGAATATTCCCAGTTCAGCCTCTATAGCCTCATGAACTTCTGATAAGTGGCGACGCTATACTTAGCCTTCTAAATGCCGGCTGTTACGGAAGTGCGTTCCAACTAGAGAGCTGTCACTGAGTTTCTTTTGGCGGAAAACCAGAGCATTTGAGATATTCATAGACGCTTCTACAATCTCTACGGACACCTGGCAGTGAACAAAAGCAGGGTGAGTCGCCGGGCGAGGCGTCTGTCATCATCACAACTAGGTCAATCAAATCTGTCCCATCGCCTGAGTGCCGGCCGACCGCACACAGCTGTGGCTCCTGTAACGTCGGTACGTGCGGACACCCTCACTCGAGGTGATCGACGGATCACAATCCAACATCTCGCTTCTCAAATGGGTGTCTCTGTTGGTACTACTGACACACTCTTCCACCAGTTGGGGTACTCGAAGAAGGGTGCGGCTGCGTACATCGTCGCCTAGCAGAGGATGATAAAGAGGAACGAAGTACCATTTCTGTGGAGTTACTTGCCCATTACGAGGTTTGTTGTGACAATTCTTTGTCGAACATGGTCACAGCAATGAAACATGTGTTCATACAATGGAGGTTTTCACGACCGGATGTTTCAGCTGTCGAGAATTCTTCCGGGTTGTATGGCCGTGGTCCGTGGAACTCTTCAGTCCCTGAAGTTTCGTCCAAAGCTACGTTGGACATCTTCAGAGGTGCTCCTGGTTGTGCTGAGTCTTGTCGACAAAAGAATTCCTCTAAAGCTTTTTTGCCATGTGACCAAACCACACGTGGATGATACATTTGTGGTTTGGTCACATGGCAAAAAATCTTTAGAGGAATTCTTTCGTTCTTTAAATACTATAAATCCTAAAATCCAGTTTACCATGGAAATGGAGAAAGACAATGCAATATCCTTCTTGGATGTCTTCGTTATGAGACAGACTGATAGCAGTTTGAAACATAAAGTCCTTTGGAAGGTTACACATACCGACAGATACTTGCATAATGATTCAAATCATCACCCATAACAGAAAAGATGTGTAATTAAAAGTCTAGTGGACAAAGCTAAAAGGATTTGTGCGCCGGACTACCTGTACGCCGAGTTAAATTATCTAAAGCAGGCTTTGGAGAAGAATGGGTACTCTAGCAAGGAAATAGAGTTTTGCGACCGAATAACAGGAAGCCCAAGGACAATGATAGGACCCAGCGATGGAAGACCACGGCTTCTCTACACTTTATCAAAAAGGTGATGGATCAAATCGGCAAGATTTTAAGGAAACATAACGTCCGAAACATTTTCAGACCAACTAAGAAAATTAAAAAAATGGGTCTGAGCACTTCTGCGGTCATCAGTCGCCTAGAACTTAGAACTAAGTAAACCTAACTAACCTAAGGACATCACACACATCCATGCCCGAGGCAAGATTCGAACCTGCGACCGTAGCGGTCGCGCGGTTCCAGACTGTAGCGCCTAGAACCGCTCGGCCACCCCGGCCGGCTAACTAAGAAAATAGGCCAAGCACTTAGTTCCGTTAAGGATAAATGTCCTCCTCTGTCTGCAAGTGGTGTATACAAGATTCCGTGTACATGTCTACATTGGAACTACAAAGATAAGTGTGAAAACACGGTTGAAGGAACATAAAAGTCTTTGCCGACTAGGGAAAACAGACAAGTCAGCCGTGGCGGAACATGCTCTTCAGTCGGGTGATCACGTAGTGAAATTTTCGGAAACTGAATTATATGTACTATGACGAACTATTATCCACGGCTGTATAGAGAAGCCATCGAAATATATAAACATGGGGATAATTTTAACAAAAAAAGAAGCTATGAAGCTCAGAGATATGTGGATAGTGGCGTACTATGATCGATAGTTATATTTTATCATTGACAAGGTTCATCTCTACTATCACGTGAAATCCAAACCACGTCCACGTACCACGGTATTTAGGCCGTTCTTCGACGTCCGACTCGTCAGTCGACGAGACTCAGCACAACCAGGAGCACCTCTGAAGATGTCCAACGTAGCTTTGGACGAAACGTCTGTAGAGTTCTATGGACCACGGCCATACAACCCGAAAGAATTTTCGGCAGCTGAAACATATGGTCGTGAAAGCCTTCACTGTATGAATACATGTTTCATTGCTGTGATCATGTTCGACAAAGAATTGTCACAACAAACCTCGTACGTGCGGACATCCTCATTCGAGGTGATCGACGGATCACAATCAAACATCTCGCGCCGGCCGGAGCGGCCGAGTGGTTCTAGGCGCTACAGTCTGGAACCGCGCGACCGCTACGTTCGCAGGTTCGAATCCTGCCTCGGGCATGGATGTGTGTGATGTCCTTAGGTTAGTTACGTTTAAGTAGTTCTATGTTCTAGGGGACTGATGACCCTCACATGTTAAGTCCCATAGTGCCCAGAGCCATTTGAACCAAACATCTCGCTTCTCAAATGTGTGTCTCTGTTGGTACTACTGACACACTCTTCCACCAGTTGGGGTACTCGAAGAAGTGTGCGGCTGCGTTCATCGTCACCTAGCAGAGGATGATAAAGAGGAACGGAGGACCATTTTTGTGGAATTGCTTGCCCATTCTCGGCACCTGAAACATGTTTTCATCACTTCGAACCTGAAACGAAACTGCAATCCCTGGAGTAGCGCCATACCTCCTCTCCTCCGAAGAAAAAGTGCAAAGCCGCACCCTCAGCCAGTAAACTCAGAGTGAGAGTCTTCTAGGACCTGAAAGGGTTATTCTGCTTGGTCTTCCTTCATAAGCAACGATCTACTCGGAATTGCGTTGTGATACTGTCAGAAAATTGAAGAAACTACTTCAGCGTATTCGTCGTCACAAGAAAGTAAACATGACAACGCTAGGCCTCACTCGATTCCGCGCATCAGGGAGGAGCTCACAAAACTTCACTGGTCTGTTCTCCCTCGTTCACCCTACAGCCAGGATCTAGTACCTTCCGACTTTCATCTGTTTGGACCAATGAAGGGTGTACTTTGCGGGAAGCAGTATATGGATGATGGGGAGGTTGCTGATGTAAAAGACAGAGGCGCCGACGTAGACCAGTGGAGTTGTACCATGTGGGCGTACAGCCCCTTCTGGTAAGGTGACGTAGAACTGTCTCAGTGGTCGGAGATTATGATGAAAAATAGGGAATAATGTTATGTATTGGAATTCTGAATAAAACCAACTTGCTTTCAGAAAAAAACGTGTTGCATTTCTTGTTGAACACCTCATTTAATTTTACTCAAATAATTCACAAATGGTCAGATATGTCATTTGATCAGAAAGATCCCTCGTTGAAAAAACAAACAGCTGTTAGTTGCTCCTAACTGATAGGTAATATGACATCCGTTAATGCATTGCTGATAGCAGGATTGGTAGACTGTAGCATGAGCCATCAGTGGTACACTGCTCCAGTGAGAGGCTCCATCTTGGACCACCAGTGGTGCAAGCCGCCAATGGGAGAATCCAATGTGGGCTACCAGTGGGAAACGCCGTCCAACGGGAGGAGCTAGCAAGGACCACCAGTGCTACACGCTGCACAATAGGAAGATTTGGCGCTGGCACCAGTGGTTCACGCCGCCCAGTGGGAGGATCTAGTGTGCGCCCCCAATGGTTCACGCTGGCATGAACGTATTAAAAACTTGGAACCATTCTCAGCAAAGCCGATGTTTATTGTTAGGGTGGTACTCAATTCTGAATGCAGGCAGGAGCAGAGAACAATTTTTGCGTTAGATCCTAAACTCCTGCAGTGACTGACTGTGTCATCGAAGGGTGATCGAGAAATGTAGATACAGATGTAGATGAAACTCGCTGGAAACAGTGGTGCTATCCGAGAACAGACTACATGTGGCACTGGGTCCCTCCTTTTCCCTCTCCATCACAAGCATATCACTGGCATTCATTAACTGCTCAAGAGATACAAATAAGCACTAGATTCTACGTGCCACTGAGTATTCCAATATACACCACATGCGCCCACAAAAAATGGGCAATAACATTTGAGTGCGCAGTTATTATCAGGTGTGTGTCTATAAATCTTAGGGCGCCGTCCTATATCTCTCCAGAACACTGATCAACCGATAAGCTTAATTGGAAAAAAAATGTGTTACGCTAAAAGCCATCATCGATAATATATTTTTCGTGTATACGTAATAATTTCTTTTTACAGAAACTTTCACCAAACTTGTTTATCCACAATTTAAACTGGCTTCGATTTTCGATTCTGCAGGATTAGGTAGTAGCTCACAGGAAAACAAATTGAACATGAAACACCTTTTTCGCTAGAACTGAATTATCTGGTAAAAACTGCACATTGAGCTTCAAAATCTTACTGTGTCCTGTGCTCCTCTATTTGTTACCAGCAGTAAATGACTTAGCATGCCAAAAGATTGGAAAAGGGCACAGATCATCCCTGTTTTCAAGAACGGACGACGAACAGATGTGCAGAACTATAGACCTATATTTCTAACGTCGAACAGTTGTAGAATTTTGGAACCCGTATTATGTTAGAGTAAGACGACTTTTCTGGAGACTAGAAATCTACTCTGTAGGAATCAGCATGGGTTCCTCCGCAAGGCGTTCGATACAGTTCTCCACAGTCATTTAATGAACAAAGTAAGAGCATATGGACTATCAGACCAATTGTGTGATTGGATTGAAGAGTTCCTAGATAACAGAACGCAGCATGTCATTCTCAATGGAGAGAAGTCTTCCGAAGTAAGAGTGATTTCAGGTGTGCCGCAGGGGAGTGTCGTAGGGTCGTTGCTATTCACAATATTCATTAAAGATCATTTAGTAATCGCGAAAGCGTTACGGAGATGAGAGATAAACTCCAGTGGAAGACTCTGCAAGAGAGACGCTCAGTAGCTCGGTACGGGCTTTTGTTGAAGTTCCGAGAACATACCTTGACCGAGGAGTCAAGCAGTATATTGCTCCCTCCCACGTATATCTCGTGAAGAGACCATGAGGATAAAATCAGAGCGATTAGAGCCCACACAGAGGCATACCGACAATCTTTCTTTCCACGAACAGTACCAGGCTGGAATAGAAGGGAGAATCGATAGAGGTACTCAAGGTACCCTCCGCCACACACCGTCAGGTGGCTTGCGGAGTATGTATGTGGATGTAGATGTAGATGAACTGCGTGATGACAGCTCCTTCAGACAATAAGTAGTTGTGCTTGTAATGGAACTGGTACATGGCTCACTTTCGCCATGTAACCAATAACCAAATACGTTTCATAAAAACACAGTATGATCCAATAAAGCTCAAATGACAATTTCACATTTAGTACAGTTCGAATGTCGTAAATAAAATGATTCTATATATATATATATATATATATATATATATATATATATATATATATATGTTTAAACACGATTGTTATATTTATAATATTAATTTTATTAATTTTTCAAAAAACTTTGATTATTTTTCATACACTGAAATTATTTAAAAAAGAAAGTTTGTTATTTGGTACAATTACATTAGATGTTTTTGATATTGCAATTGTAAATTAAGAACTGTAACTAACTTCAGAGAAGGTTATCGACAAGTAACTCTATGATTCATTTAAGAACAATTGTCTTTGATGATGTCGTTCTTGGCTAGTGGAAGTTAGCGGTAAGTCAGTTATGTAAGCTGGTCTTGCCTTTTACTGAGATCTGCGTGTATTGCGTAGTTACTGTGACTATTTGCTTGAATTACTTCATTTGGAGTTGTGGAATAAAGGTGCTGAAAAAGGAATATAAACACCTGCAACTTTTCATTAACACTAACACATCGGATAAAATGAATCCACTGTCTTTAGAGCCACGTAGAATAAATCATACCCAAAGACACTGTGCCGAGAAGAACACGACATAATGGACACCGTCACACAAGATAAGTATTTATAAATATTTTCTTCATCCATATTAAAATAAAAAGTTAAGCAACGCACACCTGCTGTGCAGTGGGGTGATCGGTGTGGTTGGGAATTGACTCCCTCCATTCGCCGCGGTCGCAGTTTAGACCCTTCTAGCGTTCCGAGATGACCAGTTTCAGCTGTCTTATGCTGTCATCATCTGACCTTATGAAACTTGCTACAAAACTGCCATGTTACATCACATGAAGTCAAAGCATGGCAGGCACTCCCCACGTACACTTGTCTTGATAACTGGATTATTATCAAAATATGCATACGAGGGGAGTGCCTCATATGGTTTGACCTCATGGAATGTAACTTGGCAACTTTATATCAAGTTCCGCAAGATCAGATGATGGCAGCATAAGTCTGTTAAAACAGGCCGTCTTGGAACAGTTAAAGTATCTGCACTGTGAACACGGCGTACGAAGTGTGTTCATCTAAAATTTAAAATCTAATCGTCACATCTTCGCTTCAGCTCCTTAAGCAGTTGAAGAATGTCGAGTCAAACCAGTTCAGTCAAGAAAAAGGTATAATTATCAATACTAATACGTTAACAAACAGGAGTGAATGCTTTAGATACTCCTCTTGATTTCATTAACTCTTCTCTGGTTCCTAGCCATCTCGTGCAAATTGTATCGCAAGAAATAAAATAATCATGTTAATGGACAGGTGCGTGTTCATCCGGTCCATATTTCCATCATCTCCGTCTATTTGCATCAACTTGCCTCGTCGTCTGCCGTCTGAATATTTCAGTGGGTCTCCTCCCGTGAAGCGAGACTTCGTTTACACCGCTCTAAGTGGAACTTCATTCACTGTGCTCCACGTAAAACTAATTTCCGTACAAGCTATCTATATAACGCAAAGCGTAACACTGAAACGAAACCCACATAGTCATTAAATGCCATCCAGGGTGGCCGAGCGGTTCTAGGCGCTACAGTCTGGAACCGCGAGACCGCTACGGTCGCAGGTTCGGATCCTGCCTCGGACATGGATGTGTGTGATGTCCTTAGGTTAGTTAGGTTTAAGTAGTTCTAAGTTCTAGGAGACTGATGGCCTCTCATGTTAAGTCCCATAGTGCTCACAGCCATTTCAACCATCTGATCTATCTCTCAAATTACACACTTTTCTCCCATTTCGTCCAATCACTCTCCCTCCCCCCCCCCCCTCTCTCTCTCTCCCCCTCTTTCTCTTTCTCACAAAAATAACACTATACCAAGTCGTTTGTTTGAAATAGCGACCCACATTCAAGATATTTTCCTGAAGAAAGAAGCGTACTTTGAAAATATTCCTTGTACCACTAGTCCACTAGTTCCATTAACCCCCATGTAGCTACACATGACTTCTTCCGTCACAATTACATATTTATACGCATATTTCAAAATACTTAATTACCAAATAATGTTAACACTTTATCCGCATTATCTGAAGCCACTTGTATAATTTCTTTTCACATTCTTTGGACAAGGAGGCAACGTCGAAAGTATTTCACACAGGAAATATTGTTACACTGGTACCTCCCAAAATAGTTACAAATCCTGCTTACAATATTGCATACTTCATGAAAAATGCTTTCTGACTCATCAGTATCAAAATACTGTATTTGAATCAATGGTTGTTGAGACTTTGTTCGCGTCAGCATAACAAAACAGAAAGATAAACAACAAAGACAAGGGATTTTTTCAAACAATAACGTAAGTGCAATCCACAAAACAGTAGGACCACACTTTAATAAGAAAATGTAAACTGAGAGTAAGACTGAGATGTAACTTTTTTTTTCGTTTTCCACATGACAGAAGAAATCGTATTCTCTTGATTTTGAAACACCCACGCACTTCATAAATAGGCTACTTGTATGATACCATTAAACTAAACATATTTACTCGTGTGGGTATCTGCCAGTGAACAGAGTATCTACTTCAAATTCAAAGACAGGAGTAAGCACTGTTCATTGTGGCATAATTGGCACTGTGAGAGGTTACTTTACGAAGTTTTACAACCACATTGACGCAGAGTGTCAAAATTCCTCAGTGTGCGATTTCTTTTTTTTTATGAATCTGTTGGCACGAGTAGGTCTGTAACAAAACATTGATTACTAACGCAAACGTGTAGGGGAATTTCCTTTATATAAAAAAAAAAACCTTCTTTATACGCAACCCGATGTAAGTAACGGTACGTTTTCAGAACTGCGGAACTAATCATTAGAGTTAATATGAAACATCATTTATTTTATGAACATTCTTCACAAGAATATTGTAACATAAGAAATAATTTATATATATATATATATATATATATATATATATATATATATATATATATATTCGTAATTCAAGAGAGTGACATAAATCAACATCTTCTCACAGTTGTAAAATTTGTTGGAAAAATAAGATCTTTTTAATTTCACACATAACTGTTTCTTCTGCTAAACTCAGTCCAGCCAATAAATTATACTTATCTATCCCATACCAAAAAATCTGGTACTCAGCGAGCGACTGTAATATGTGTTATTGTCCAAATCTGGCTTTCAACGAAAAAGCAAGTTATTTGAAATACCTTTTGATTTGTCCATTGTGACGTAGATAGCTGGGTTTTTAATTCCAACAGTTTCCGACAAAGTAAATTATTCGGTGCTTACTTCTCACATGAGACAGACACGTTTCACATATCGCAGATATTTTTTTTAGAAATATTAGGTTGGCAAGAATCCCGTCTTGTTTGTTCAACGGTGATGTGAGGGCGGAGTGACGCATATTTATTTTACAATGAGCAGAGAGAAGCATGATTGGTTGTTTTGTAAAATAAACATATAATGTCTATACTTCGTTTAGTTAATAAACTGTCATCCATCAAATCAGTAACACATCCAAACAGCGAACGGCAACACAAACAACACAAGTAGTTGCAAACAGAGCTGTGTATTTTCAGATATTGTGAATGTGGACATTCGGGCGCTTGTTGCGTTCACCAGATTTATATCGACATATGTTTAAAAACGTTTCACAGCTCAAGAACGCTACAACAGTTACCTACCAGTAAACAGCGAACTCCCGAATCGTTAAAGAACCGAACTCCATATACAAAACATCGTATCTCGTATGCTATATGTCGTACAATGATATAATTTTGCAGGTGCATTCAGAGGGACCTGTAGATATAGTCTGCAAAATATGTTCCGAATAGAGTTGGTAGTAAAGAAGTAATAAATGGAAATTGAATGCCTGATGCTGCAGTTTTACTGCATGAATAGCGAAAACACAGTTAGCGATAAACTTTTTTCTTCTTTTCTTCATTCTGCACGGGTATCGGCGAGGAAAGTTTCGTAAGGATTTTAGTTTTGTCTCAAGTTCGTTAGAAGTCACTGAGTTCCCCCGTTCTCAAATACTGTTTGAAGATAATCTGACAAGGAGAACACGGCAAATGCCATAAGCAGATTTCCCAGAAACTTTGTACAGTGGAAGAGGGTTAAGAATAATCGAACACGTGTCTCGGATAATCAGTAGAGAATTGACCGTTTCTGGGAAAACGACCGTGAAGTTTCGACGTAATTTAAAATCCTTTTAGCGGTGAATAAGCTCAGCCTAACTGGCGGCACAGTGCCTAGCGTCGCAGTCTTCCACGTTTGTATCCTGTGTTCGAAACCCGGTTATTGTTTTTTATTTTATTTATTTATTTATTTATTCATTTATCTACCAATGTCTGTAGAAGACTATTAAATGAATGTTTCTTATCGAGTTAGGGATGCAAAGGCGTTGTATCAAATGTTCAAATTACAATTGTGTTGCACAATAAATGTCAAATATTTATTGCATAATATATGTGTGTACGGTATTTTCTGGGTTTACAATCTTTTTAAACTGTCAAATTCTTATATTTCATTCTGATATCAATTCATAATTCTGTATTTTATTCTTATTTTTATTCTTCAGGAAGATTTGATGCATTCCCTTACATGATGAATCAAGATACACTGCAGGAATTTCACCTAAAACAATTTCAAATTATTTTCCCATTCATTTTTTGTTTTGTTTTTTTTATTCACCATACATACGAATACGGACAACCTTACTTCAGTATACATTGGAAAACATTCGTATACTAATGTTCTACGTACGTGTGTAGATAAATAGAAAACATAAGAACTAAGATTTCAAACACGGGGAACTAAAGCGTGAAGCCTTCAGTCTATCCTCTGCGCCACCACTTCGGCTGAACTGTTTGCTCGCTAAAACGCAAGTAAACTACCTCGAAAACTTTGACCGCCGTTTTGTCAGAAATGGTCGAGTATCTACGGGTAAGCCGAGTCGCGAGTTCGTTTATTTTGACCCCTTTTCCACTGAGCGAAGTTTCTGGGAAATCGGGTTACGGCACTTGCCGTGTTCTCCTTGTGAGTGATTTGTACTCAGCGAGTTGCGCTGCCACAAGACAGACTGGGTGGTCCATTGATAGTGACCGGGCCAAATATCTCACGAAAAAAGCGTCAAACGAAAAACCTACAAAGTACGAAACTCGTCTATCTTGAAGGTGGAAGCCAGTTGGCGCTATGGTTGGCCCGCTAGATGCCGCTGGCATAGGTCAAACGGATATCAACTGCTTTTTTTTTTTTTTTAATAGGAACCCCCATTTTATTACATATTCATGTAGTACGTAAAGAAATACGAATGTTTTAGTTGGACCACTTTTTTCGCTTTGTGATAGATGGCGCTGTAATAGTCACAAACGCATAATTACGTGGTACCACGTAACATTCCGTCAGTGCGGACGGTATTTGCTTCGTGATACATTACCCGTGTTAAAATGGACCGTTTACAAATTGCGGAAAAGGTCGATATTGTGTTGATTTATGGCTATTGTGATCAAAATACCCAACGGGCGTGTGTTATGTATGCTGCTCGGTATCCTGGACGACATCATCGAAGTGTCCGGGCCGTTCGTCGGATGGTTACGTTATTTAAGGAAACAGGAAGTGTTCAGCCACACGTGAAACGTCAACCACGACCTGCAACTAATAATGATGCCCAAGTTGGTGTTTTAGCTGCCGTCGCGGCTAATCCGCACATCAGCAGCAGACAAATTGCGTGAGAATCGGGAATCTCAAAAACGTCAATGTTGAGAATGCTACGCAACATCTATTGCACCCGTACCATATTTCTACCAACCAAGAATTCCATGGCGACGACTTTGAACGTGCCACTGGGCACAAGAGAAATTACGGGACGATGACAGATTTTTTGCACGCGTTCTATTTAGCGACGAAGCGTCATTCACAAACAGCGGTAACGTAAACCGGCATAATATGCGCTATTGGTTAATGTATGGTGCGGCATTATGAGGGGAAGGATAATTTACCCACATTTCATCGATGGCATTCTAAATAGTGCAATGTATGCTGATTTCCTACGTAATGTTCTACCGATGTTACTGTAACATGTTTCACTGCATGACAGAATGACGATGTACTTCCAACATGATGGATGTCCGGCACATAGCTCACGTACGGTTCAAGTCGTACTGAATAGCATATTTCATCACTGACGGAATGTTACGTGGTACCACGTAATTATGCGTTTGTGACTATTACAGCGCCACCTATCACAAAGCGAAAAAAGTGGTCCAACTAAAACATTCCTATTCCTTTTCGTATTACACGAATATTTAATAAAAAGGGGCGTTCCTATTTTTAAAAAAACGCAGTTGATAACCGTTTGACCTATGGCAGCGCCATCTAGCGGGCCAACCAGAGCGCCATCTGGTTTTCCCCTTCAAGCTAGACGAATTTCGTTCTTTGTAGTTTTTTCGTTTGACGCTTATTTCGTGAGATATTTATTTGGCCCGATCACGATCCGATCAATGGATCACCCTGTACACACAGTTTCTGAATTAGCACTTAAATCTTTAACATAAGATTATAGCTCTTAACGAGTAGATTATAATATATTTTACATTTTTAAATTTGGTCAGTAACTATATAAAATATCGAAAATAAATTTTTAATCGCCCTTGGAAGCAGTCAGATTGGCAACATGCAACTGGATCTGTGTCCTGGATTAGCCGTTTAGTAATTTAGGAAATTTTTGTAAATGCCATTTAACTTATTTAAAAGGTATCTTTGTAGAGTTTTGTACCCCTTTGTTAGCTAGATAATCACTGGGAAATATATTTTTCATTTACTACTAATTCTTCTTTCCCCTCACTGGTACCTTGAACATTTATTATCATAATTTATGTAACAATTTTAACTGTCAGGTTTGGCATGGCAACAGAATATAATTATAGCACATATGATCTTATACTCCATCACCGTGACGAAAAGAACATTACGAAATTTGCACTTGCAGAAACTACTTCATTCGAGATCGAAGAAAGAAAGATTGGTTTTTAACGTCCCGTCAACGACGAGACCATTGGAGACAGAGCGTAAGCTAGGTACTAATTTGGAACTGGGAAGGTAAACCGCTGCGTCCATTTCAACGGTGCATTTACCTTGATTAATTTTTGGGAAACCAAGGAAAAGTTAAATCAGTATAGCCGAGTGGTGATTCCAACCGTCATTCAACCGAAAATGAATTCATTGTCTAAGCACAACATAACTGCCCTCGGTAAGAGAGACAATGAGGAAATGGGAGTCCAGGAATTGGAGTGCTAAAAACACCAGCTGTCAGCGTCTCAAAGAAAAATGTGGAGAGTACAGACTGTTCCACGTAAGACGCAGGCTCTGTGTCTTGCTTTGCGCAGAAAGTAAGATCTGGAAGTCAGTCTCAGATTAATGCATTTGCTCCAGCGCTTTCCTTCAACTTTCGTAGGTGGTTTACCAATATTAGCTCGTACTAGCGGCCTTGGAAACAAGTCCGATAAACCTGTTGCGTCATTTACGAGGGGCTTCAAAAAGTAAGTTATGCAGACATACATTAACGTAGGAGGTCAATCAGCTTAACGGCTCATGCAGCTAAGTTGCTGACAAGAATAATACACGGAAAACAGGAAAAGAAAATAGAAGAAGTGCTAGATGACGATCAGTTTGGCTTACGGCACGAGAGAGAGGCAATTCTGACGTTGCAGTTGATAATGGAAGCAAGACTACAGCAAAATCAAGACACGTTCATGGGATTTGTCGACCTGGAAAAAGCATTCGACAATGTAAAATGGTGCAAGATGTTCGAAATTCTGAGAAAAACATAGGTAAGGTATGTGGAGGGACGGGTAATATACAATATGTACAAGAGCCAAGAGAGAATAATAAAAGTGGACGACCAAGAACGAAGTGCTCGGATTAAAAAGGGTTTAAGACAGGGATGAAGTCTTTCGCCCCTACTGTTCAATCTGTACATCGAAGAAGCAATGATGGAAATAAAAGAAAGGTTCAGGAGTGGAACTAAAATTCAAGTTGAAAAGATACCAATGATACGATTCACTGATGACATTGGTATCTCGAGTGAAGGTGAAGGAGAATTACATGATCTGTTGAATGGAATGAACAATCTAATGAGTACAGACTATGGATTGAGAGTAAATCGAAGAGAGACGAAAGTAATGAGAAGTATCAGAAATGAGAACAGCGAGAAACTTAACATCAGGATTGACTGTCACGAAGTAGATGAAGTTAAGGAATTCTGCTACCCAGCCAATAAAATAACCAATGACGGACGGACCAACGAGGACATCAAAAGCAGACTATCAATGGCAGAAAAGGGCATTCCTGGTCAAGAGAAGATTACTAGTATCAAACATAGGCCTTAATTTGAGGAAGAAATTTCTGAGAATATATGTCTGGGGTCTTAGCGTGGAAAGAAATGTGTAACTTACTTTCTGAAGTCTATACACAATACACCAGACTGATGCGTAAATAACATAACATAAATGAGCGAAGAGACCTGCTGCCTCTGCGATTCCATTGTATGGTAGTGAAACGGGAACTGTGGGAAAACCGGAACAAAAGAGAATCGAAGTATTTCAGATTTGGTGCTACAGATGAATGTTGAAAATTGGTTGGGCTGGTAAGGTAAGGAATGAGGTGGTCCTGCGCAGAATCGGAGAGGAAAGGAATATGTGGAAAACACTCGTAACGAGAAGAGACAGGGTGACAGGACATCTGTTAAGACATGAGAGAATGACTTCAGTGGTACTAGAGGGAGCTGTAGAAGGAATACAGAGATTGGAATAAAAATGGTTCAAATGGCTCTGAGCACTATGGGACTCAACTGCTGTGGTTATCAGTCCCCTAGAACTTAGAACTACTTAAACCTAACTAACCTAAGGACATCACACACATCCATGCCCGAGGCAGGATTCGAACCTGCGACCGTAGCAGTCGCACGGCTCCGGACTGCGCGCCTAGAACCGCGAGACCACCGCGGCCGGCAGAGATTGGAATACATTCAATAATAAATGAGGACGTAGGTTGCACGTGCTACTCGGAGATGAAGAGGTAGGCATAGGAGAGGAATTCGTGGCGGGCAGCATCAAACAAACAAAAATTGGCACAATTTCATTTTTTCTGGACGCGATATTGCATTTGGTTCAAACTCCACCAAAGTTCCACGGTTATTATGGGTGAAATTTAGATGGTTTCAACAGAAGAATCCTAATGTCCTGTGCATTTAACTTTGGAGCAATTTACGGATGCCTCGCCATTTCACTCGCACACTGTGTACACCTATTACACGTACCGCATCAGGACTGTGTCTGCGGGAAACTTGGAATGTGTATTCTCTTCTGAGAATGCTCTGCTCGCGTTGAGCAATAGTCTTAGCCTGGAAAGAAACGTGTAACTTACTTTCTGAAGTCTATACACAATACACCAGACTGATGCGTAAATAACATAACATAAATGAGCGAAGAGACCTGCTGCCTGTGCGATTCCATTATTGGCGACAAATCGCAATAGCTACCTTAAAATACCTATGTGTAATAATCCTAAAGTTGACCTAAAGTGAAATGACCACGTCAAAGGACAGCAGGAAAAGCAGATGCCAAGCGGAGATTCGCTGGGGGGAAGCTTAAGGGAATTAATTCATACACCAAAGAAGTAGCTTAAATGGTTCAAATGGCTCTGAGCACTATGGGACTTAACTTCTGAGGTCATCAGTCCCCTAGAACTTAGAACTACTTAAACCTAACTAACCTAAGGACATCACACACATCCATGCCCGAGGCAGGATTCGAACCTGCGACCGTAGCGGTCGCGCGGTTCCAGACTTTAGCGCCTAGAACCGCTCGGCCACTATGGCCGGCAGAAGTAACTTAGTAAACAACTTGTTAGACCGATTACTGAGTACTGTTCTTCACTCTGTGACCCTTGCCATATAAGATTGATTGAAGAGGTAGGGAAGATCCAACGAAGAGCGTGATAGTTGAGGAAGCGTGAGAGCGTTACATAGGTGTCATCATATTCCAGTGGCAGACGCTACAACGTACGCCTCTCACCGAAATGTTTACTATTGAAATTTCGAGAGCGTTTGGCGATATATTAATTACTCGCACAAACGGCTTTCGAAATGACGTCGTCGAAAAATCAATTAAATTAGAGCTCAAATGGACCTTTACCTGCGACCATTCTTCTCACTTTCCATTACGAATGGACAGCCAATAAAAAGAGAATGTAGTGTTACCAGAAGTAGCCTACTTCACATACCTTTAGGTGGCTTGCGGATTATGTATTCGGTTGCAGATCTGCTAAGAGAGCTGTGTACAAAATAAAACTTTATAAAGAATGGTGGTTCAATGACTGGCAAATGTAGATACTGTCGCCGGACGTGAGTGCTGCAAATGGCTGTTACAGTCTGTGCGTGACAAATAATTATATCCTGTAACGGTCTTTTTCTTCGGACGAAGCCCGCCAGCATCTATAGGGGTACGTAAAATGCCATGACGACTGATAGTGGACTTCTGAATATCATCAGATACACCAAGGGTCTCCGTACGATTTAAAACATGATTGTGGTGTGCATGAAGTCCAAAGGATCAATATTTTCCCATCAAACCATAAATTCTTACAGGCAAGTGAACAACATACCGCAACGTTTTTCGGACAAGTAACAACTAATCTGGCATAGGGCAATTCAGGAGAGAAATCCGTCAATGCGTTTATTAGTCACAAATTGGTGAATGAACAAAGAAACAGCGATACTAAAAGATATTACTGTCAATTACAGATGTTATGTTTACTGGCTTCGCAAAGGCAGTCTTCCCAAGGTGAGAAAAATTACTGGTGAAGAAACAACAACCAAACTGGAGCTAAAATCATGGAAAGCAGGTCATTGGCAAAGAGATTGGGATAACATCACAACTTGTCATAGAGTTCGTGGCATATTCCATACATCAAGGGGAGGGTGCTTATGAGCCGCGTAAATCCGCCTACAGGCGTGATTCACTACCTGGTAGACTGTGGACCATACTCTGAATATCGACATGGCATTAAGAAACGTCCGACAAATATGTATGTGTTTGATGACACTGGTACACCTGACCATACCGCATTACACTGACCTGCCTACGAAGATTTGCGAATAAGAGTCTTTGATACACAGGGTGACATTATTACAGAAAAAGATGTTAGGGAGGTTGGGTTGTTTGGGGAAGAAGACCAGACAGCGAGGTCATCGGTCTCATCGGATTAGGGAAGGACGGAGAAGGAAGTCGGCCGTGCCCTTTCAAAGGAACCATACCGGCATTTCCCTGGAACGATTTGGGGAAATCACGGAAAACCTAGATCAGGATGGCCGGACGCGGAATTGAACCGTCGTCCTCCCGAATGCGAGTCCAGTGTGCTAGCCACTGCGAGAAAAAGGTGCATGACACATGGTGAGCGAAGTAGCAAGTAATTTATGTGGGAAGTAACTTAAAAATATTTAGAAAATTATGGGACTGCAGGAGAAAATCCGATGACACACGATAGTGCTAAAGTGAACACTATGACTGCAGTGAATATCACTTAGGATTCACCGACGCCGGATTTGTAGGCGCCTTTTGCTCTCATCATTGCTGGCGTTCGTCTCCACGAAATGCGTCCGGAGCACGCCGTTCTATAACGTGAGAGAGTGGCTTTTTTACAGTTGTCGTCAGTTAACCGTGCGTGGTTGCTGCGTTCGCTGGAAGAGCGCTGCCGTCGTTATCCGGTTTGGTCTAGTGGCTAGGATACCTGGCTCTCACCCAGGAGGCCCGGGTTCGATTCCCGGTACCGAAAATGCGCGTTTTTGTTGTTCCTCTTATGCGACTTGTCTCATTCCTACGCAGAGGATAACCAGAACCAGTGGATGGGTGTTCGACAAAGAGGTAGCTACGGCAGAATCAGCAGAACGAATGAGAACTTGTGCGTGACCTATCCCAGACTCCAGTCCAGTGCAGACTGAGGGGCGAGGGCGTGCAGGATCCGTTATGTCCCACTGCTTGAAATTAGTGCCACTAAGGACGACGGTGTCAGCTCACCTGGGACCTCCTCACCAGTTTGGTACTGTTTGCGGAGGGTACGAGTTTCCTGGAACTCTGTCCCCAGACAGACTCACTTGCTTAAAGGTACGTAATGTTAGCATAGGCCATGGATGTAGAATTCGGCAACAGGGGACTTCTGCACAATACATCTTTCTTAGCACTGTTGTGTCCCAGAGGGAAAGAATAGGAAATGCCAGTAAGCCGTCTGCTGCGATGGCAATGTAGACGATCAAGAAATATAGTGCCATGTTTTAGGGATTATGGTTGGTTTTCCTTCTTATTTAATATTCTGTTAATTCTGTACCGCTTTCATATTTAATTTCACTGCCAATTAAAAATGCTTAAACTACTTTAAAAATCTCGCAGCGAATTTTAGTTACAGTTGAATATAACTTTCTGTAGACGCCTTGCCATTAGGTGAAAGTGTTAAAGAAGATGTGAATTATATCTTTTTTGGTTGCACAAACAGTTAGTTACAACGCTGCAAGTCAGCTCTTACAACATCTGGTCACCATCGGCGGTTGTTTGTCGGCATCTGTCACCGTAATGCTCCATTTGAGAGACTTGAGAATATATATCGCCTTTTATACACCGTTTTTGTTGAAAGAACAAGACAACTATCATGATTCTACCCGTAATTTTATATTGACGACGTTGTGTAATGTACAAAATTCTTTGTCTACGTTGTTCTATAACGTATTCACCCTTATATGTTTGACAATGGCTGTACGATTCCTGCACAAATGCCAAATAAAAATAAAAAAAGATTATCTGGACATAAGCGAGAATGCGACCCGCATTATATTCCATTTGATGTGTGTCAAAGTTCTAAATAATATTAAGTAAATAAATAATTAAATGTTAGTGGTAATGAAAACCGCCTTGGCTGTATTACCACATACATATTGTGTTTCGAACGGTTTCGTTCGTTGAACAACATCAGGCTATAGTTAAACAACAGAGGAAATTAAGCTAAAGATATAGCATCTTAACGAATACCCATTGATAACAGTGTTTTACTAAATCCTCACCCAGTTGTGGTTAAGTCTGGTTGTCGTAAGTAATGTTAAAGACTAAATCCAGAAACCCTGATGGTAAACATTCTGCCAACCGCTTAGCGTAAGTACGGTGGGCAGACACGGCATGCTGCACTCAGCAAACTGGTCAGGCAGGGCCGTTCCAAAACGGAAGTTAACACGTAAACACAGTACTTGGCCAGTGTCGAGTGCGACCCGTCGACTGTGCGACCACAATCGTTACAATAAATGACAAAACCATAAGAACAGAAATGGTATTGAAGAGTACACAATCAAACTAAAAAATTGAGAAATAGAACCGAGTAAAGTTAAAAACACAATTAGGCACAATAACAATGGAGCAGGTGAGTGTGCTTACACCAAATTTTATCGCCGTTTTTCTTTTAACAGCTATGACTGTAAACGATAATTATAAAATACAATTGCAAAATAACGATGTAGAATACAACAGAAACGGTAATTTTGATCCCATAGAACGATCATAAGTCACTAATAACGTATTTGCAAAATATGCTTTGTCCTTGAAAATGTAAAGAGCTAAATCAGGCAAACATGAGGTTATCGAATGCTGTTAATCATATTGAAGCCGAGCTGTGTTAAATTAACTACAATCATTTACACTGGAAAGGAACATACACCAATGGCTACACAAAGCTGTAGCATCATTAACGCCAAACCACTTATTATAAAATCGATTGTGATGTAATAAAATAAATAAATAAATAACACAAATTGCTTCTCCGTTTCCCAGGCGCCGGACGGTAAAGTCTGCCCTTTGTCAAAGTCGCCTGTCAGTATATTCGCCAAACTCTTGTTATTGTATTTGTCGCCCATGTCGTCCTTACAGATTCATTCTTTGTTGTTCTGTTCCGCGTATACACCTTCCTTACCGTGTCAAGTGCGCGCAATACTATCAGGCCGCATTAAGTGTCGAGGTGAGCAGTGGTTGTAATGTTTCGCTGATTATTGTATACCAAATGTTTCAATACAGTAATAACAACAACAATCATAATAACAATAATAATAATAATAATATCTACATCTACGAGGGTAATCCCAAAAGTAAGGTCTCCTATTTTTATAAGTACATATACCTGTTTATTTCTACAATGGTTTACATCAGTTTACAGCTTGAACATTTAGCTATTACTCGACATAATTACCATTTCTTTCGACACATTTTTGTAGACGCTGTGGCAGTTTCTGTATGCCCATCTCATACCAGCTCGCCGCCATGCTATTCAGAAAGTTATAAGAGTCTTCTTTCACCTCGTCGTCGGAGCTGAACCGTTTTCCTACCAAATGTTCTTTTAACCTAGGGAACAGGTGATGGTCACTGGGTGCCAAGTCAGGACTATAGGGTGTGTGTGTGTGTGTGTGTGTGTGTGTGTGTGTGTGTGTGTGTGAGAGAGATTATGTTCCACTGAAACTGCTGCAGGAGGGCAACAGTTTGCCGAGCGATGTGTGGGCGAGAGTTGATAAGGAGAATGTGTACGCCCCTGCTCAACATTCCTCTTCTCAGGTTCTGAATCGCCAGTTTGAGTTTTTTCAGAGTCTCACAGTACCTGTCAGCGTTAATTGTGGTCCCAGTGGGAGTAAATTCGACAAGCAATACCCCTTTCCGATCCCAAAAAACGGTTGTCATGACTTTACCGGCAGACTGCAAACTCTCTACACCACTTACGAACATTTTTGACACCCATGCACGACTCATCATACACTTCCGTCAATTGGCGAAGGATTTAAATCGGCGCAGTGCCCTTTGCGTTCAAAAACCGGATAACTGCGCGCAATTCGCACTTGGCGCTAACATCCAACGGGAGCTCCATTCTCAACAGCTACCAAGCCAAGACTGAACGCCTCAGCGCGGCATGCGCATGTTTACACACAGGGCGTGAAGCACTCTTCATAACAGAGCTCTGCAATTATAAAAAAAATAGAAGACTTTACTTTTGGGATTACCCTCGTACATTATACTTCGCATGTTACCTGATGGTGTGTGATGGAGGATACTTCTGGTACCGCTGACTGATCCCCCCTTCTCTGATCCACTCGCGAATCGCGTGAAGGAAGAATGATTGTCGGTCAGTCGCTGCATTATCTATAAGTTTTCGACTTTTCTCGTCGTGATCATTTCGTGAGACGTATGTGGAAAGAACCATTATGTTTTTCGACTCTTCCCAGAAAGTTCTTTCTCGAAGTTTCAACAGTTATCCTCTCCGTGATGCACAGCGCCTCCCTTGTAACGACTGCCACTGCAGTTTGTCGACCATGTCTGTAACGCTCTCGCGCCAACTGAACGATCCTACTACGAAACGCACCGCTCTTCGTTGTATCTTCCCTAGCTCTCCAATCTGCCCTACATGGTAAGGTGGTGGTGGTGGTGGTTACTGTTTAACGTCCCGTCGACAACGAGGTCATTAGAGACGGAGTGCTAGCTCGGGTTAGGGAAGGATTGGGAAGGAAATCGGCCGTGCCCTTTCAAAGGAACCATCCCGGCATTTGCCTGAAACGATTTAGGGAAATCACGGAAAACCTAAATCAGGATGGCCGGAGACGGGATTGAACCGTCGTCCTCCCGAATGCGAGTCCAGTGTGCTAACCACTGCGCCACCTCGCTCGGTACTACTACATGGTAAGGGTCATAGGCTGATGAAAAATACTCAAGAATTGGTCAAACAAGCGCCTTCTAAGCCGCTTCTATCGTGGATGAATAACATTTCCGTAAGATTCTTTCTACGAATCTCAGTCTTGCGTCTGCTTTTCCTGCTATTTATTTTATGTGGTCATTCCACTTAAGATTGCTCTGGATAGTTACATATTTTACAGTAGATACTGGTTCCAGCAATTTGTCATCAATAGCGTAGTTATACACTAATGGAATTGTTTTCCTATGTATGAGCCATATGTTGCATTTACTTATCTTCAGGGTCAGCTGCCAGAGCCTGCACTGTTCTTCAAGCCCCTGCAGGTCATTCTGGAAATTTACTCTGTCCAAATGTTCAAATGTGTGTTAATTCCTAAGGGACCAAACTGCTGAGGTCATCGGTCCCTAGACTTACACACTACTTAAGCTAACTTAAACAAACTTATGCTAAGAACAACACACACACCCATACCCGAGGGAGGACTCGAACCTCCGGGGGGAGGGACCGGGCAGCCCGTGACATGGCGCCTCAAACCACGCGGCCACTCCGCGCGGCCCTACTCTGTCTCCTACCGTTACTACTTTCTTATGGACAGCAGCATCATCTGCGAACAATCTTACAGAGCTTCTGACGTTTTCTACTACGAAGTGTTGAGATCTGTCAACAAGGTATTCAATCGCAAATTTGATCTGATGCTCGGTAAGTTCGTATATTTTTCACTAAACGGCAATGCGGGACGGCGTCAAATGTCTTCCTGAAGTCAGGAAACACGGCATTGTCTACAGCGCTATGGATCACATGGAGGAAAAGAGCGAACTGAGTTTCACAATATCTCTGTTTGCGAAATCCACGTCGATTTTTATAGTGGAGATTTTGTTTCTCCAAAATCTTCATAATTCTTGAGCAAAAAACACTTTCCATAATTCTACAACAGACTGACGTCAGCGATGTAGACCTACAATTAAGTGCATCTATGACCATCGTTTTTTCCAGTCGCTAGATACCCTGCGTTGCTCCAGCGATCTGAAATAAACTGCTGCTGGAAGGAGAGCAAGTTATTTTACGTAATCTTATAGACACCTCAGCTGATCTTGATGCCTACAGACTAAAAAGCGATTGTAGTTGCTTTTCTATTCTGTGATGGGTGTTCTCAATATCTGCCGTGTCAACGTTCGTACAATGACTGAAAGAAGGAACGTGTTACGATCTTCCGCGGTGAAACAATTTCGGAAGACTGAATTCAGGCCGGCCGCTGTGGCCGAGCGGTTCTAGGCTCTTCAGTCGGGAACCGCGCGACTGCTACGGTCGCAGGTTCGAATCCTGCCTCGGGCATCGATGTGTGTGATGTCCTTAGGTTACTTAAGTTTAAGTAGCTCTAAGTTCTAGGGGACTGATGACCTCAGATGTTAAGTCCCATAGTGCTCAGAGCCATTTGAACCATTTTGAACTGAATTCAGTATTTCGGCCTTCTCTTTGTTATCTTCCGTTTCGGAGCCCGTATGGTCTATGACTGAATGAATAAAGCATTTATAACTGCTTACTGATATTACTCCAGACCAAACCCTGTTACGGTTTAACTCAGATCACTTGACGAAATTTTACTTTACAAAGTCATTGAACGTTTCTTTCATTGCTCTCCTTACGCACATTTTCGCCTCGTTCAGCTTCTACTTGACAGCTAGGTTCTGTCTTCCCGTGGATCTGTAATGTAGTTCTTTTTCTTTGCGTAGAAGTAAATAATAATAATAATAATAATAATAATCCCCATGGAGGCCCGGGAAAAGAATAGGCCTCCGGTATGTTCTGCCAGTCGTAAAAGGCGACGAAAAGAACAAACCACTAATAGGGCTAACCCCCCTTTTAGTGTGATTAGTTGGTTCAGGACACAACTAAAGAAGCCTCGGACAAGCGCCGTCATGGTCGGGGACGACGCTTGAACCATATGCCCGCCCACAATGGTAACGACACTGCTAGCCAACTGGAAAATGATTTCAATCCAAATAGAGGTGTTTTGCAGGATATGCTTCCTGCAACCACCCTGGAAGGAAAACAAAGACAGAGGATGAGATGGTCAGATGAAGTTAATCGACACCTCATGTTCTGTTATTACCAAGCAACAAACCTAGGAACCAACACAACTGGATACAGATCACAAGTATACACAACATTTATTACCAGATACCCAGAATTTTAACAGAACAACGACTAGCTGATCAGATCCGTGTAATAATCAAAAATAACAGGATACCCCAGTCAGAATTAGAAAACATCAAACAACAAGTACAACAAATACTGGAACAAAATAATGTGCAATCAGAAGAAGAAGAAAATACAGTAATGGACTCAAACATCCCAGAGCAAACAAACAAAGAACAACACGCACCAATTAAACAATCAGAGGAAAACGAAATCTTAAGACAGCCACCAGAACAAGCACAAATAGAACACGAAGTGACACAGATGTTAGATATAGAAGAAAAATTTCAGCTAACATGTATAGAATACAAAGACACAAATACAGACATTAGACCATTCTTGCATAGACCACCAAATAACCCACAAGTCGAAACAACAATAAAAACTATCAACACAATCATACACAACAAAATAAATGAAAACACAACTATGGAAGAGTTACAACTACTGGTTTATATAGGAGCACTCACTACACTAAATATACACACTAGGCAGAGATCAGAACCAACCAACACACAGAAGAAACCCACAAAACCAGCATGGCAACACAGGCTACAGATCAAAATAGAAAAACTGAGAAAAGACATCGGACAGCTAACACAATTTATAAGAAATGAAATCTCGGAAAAAAAACGAAAAAGGTTAGGTAAAATCTCACAACAAGAAGCGACAGAGCAATTAGACGAAAAGAAGCAGAAATTACAAGCATTGGCCAAACGACTCAGAAGATACAAAAAAAGTGAAAATAGAAGGAAGCAAAACCAAACATTCAACACAAACCAAAAGAAATTTTACCAGACAATAGATAACACACACATTAAAATAAACAATCCACCAAACATAACAGACATGGAACACTTCTGGAGCAACATATGGTCAAACCCGGTACAACATAACAGGCATGCACGGTGGATACAAGCAGAAACAGACACATACAAGATGATACCACAAATGCCTGAAGTGATAATTTTGCAACATGAAGTCACCCAAGCAATTAATTCTACTCACAATTGGAAAGCCCCTGAAAATGATAAAATAGCAAATTTCTGGTTAAAGAAGTTCACCTCAACACATTCACATGTAATTAAATTATTTAACAGTTACATTGCAGACCCATACACATTCCCTGATACACTTACACATGGAATAACTTATCTGAAACCTAAAGATCAAGCAGACACAGCGAACCCAGCTAAATATCGCCCCATAACATGCCTACCAACAATATACAAAATATTAACTTCAGTCATTAAACAGAAATTAATGACACATACAACACAGAACAAAATTATAAATGAAGAACAAAAAGGCTGTTGCAAAGGAGCACGAGGATGTAAAGAGCAACTGATAATAGATGCAGAGGTGACATATCAAGCTAAAACTAAACAAAGGTCGCTACACTACGCATACATTGATTACCAAAAAGCTTTTGATAGTGTACCCCACTCATGGTTACTACAAATATTGGAAATATACAAAGTAGATCCTAAATTGACACAGTTCCTAAACATAGTAATGAAAAATTGGAAAACCACACTTAATATCGAAACAAATTCAAATAATATCACATCACAGCCAATACAGATTAAGCGTGGAATATACCAAGGAGACTCATTAAGTCCTTTCTAGTTCTGCCTTGCTCTGAACCCACTATCCAACATGCTAAATAATACAAATTATGGATACAATATTACTGGAACATACCCACACAAAATCACACATTTGCTATACATGGATGATCTAAAACTACTGGCAGCAACAAATCAACAACTCAACCAATTACTAAAGATAACAGAAGTATTCAGCAATGATATAAGTATGGCTTTTGGAACAGACAAATGTAAGAAAAATAGCATAGTCAAGGGAAAACACACTAAACAAGAAGATTACATATTGGATAACCACAGCGACTGCATAGAAGCGATGGAAAAAACGGATGCCTATAAATATCTAGGATACAGACAAAAAATAGGAATAGATAATACAAATATTAAAGAAGAACTAAAAGAAAAATATAGACAAAGACTAACAAAAATACTGAAAACAGAATTGACAGCAAGAAACAAGACAAAAGCCATAAATACTTATGCCATACCAATATTGACCTACTCATTTGGAGTAGTGAAATGGAGTAACACAGACCTAGAAGCACTCAATACACTTACACGATCACAATGCCACAAATATAGAATACATCACATACATTCAGCAACAGAAAGATTCACATTAAGCAGAAAGGAAGGAGGAAGGGGATTTATCGACATAAAAAACCTACATTATGGACAGGTAGACAATTTAAGAAAATTCTTTCTAGAACGAGCAGAAACTAGCAAAATGCACAAGGCAATCACTCATATAAATACATCGGCTACACCACTGCAATTTCATAACCACTTCTACAACCCTTTAGATCACACAACATCAACAGATACGAAGAAAGTAAATTGGAAAAAGAAAACACTTCATGGCAAGCACCCGTATCATCTAACACAGCCACACATCGATCAAGACGCATCCAACACATGGCTAAGAAAAGGCAATATATACAGTGAGACAGAAGGATTCATGATTGCAATACAGGATCAAACAATAAACACCAGGTATTACAGCAAGCATATTATTAAAGATCCCAATACCACAACAGATAAATGCAGACTTTGTAAACAACAAATAGAAACAGTAGATCACATCACAAGCGGATGTACAATACTAGCAAATACAGAATACCCCAGAAGACATGACAATGTCGCAAAAATAATACATCAACAGCTTGCCTTACAACATAAACTTTTAAAACAACAAGTTCTTACATACAAGTATGCACCACAAAATGTACTGGAGAATGATGAATACAAATTATACCGGAACAGAACCATTATAACAGATAAAACAACGCCACATAACAAACCTGACATCATACTCACCAATAAAAATAAGAAATTAACACAACTAATCGAAATATCCATACCCAGTACAACAAATATACAAAAGAAAACAGGAGAAAAAATTGAAAAATACATCCAACTGGCTGAGGAAGTCAAAGACATGTGGCATCAGGATAAAGTTGACATCATACCAATTATACTATCAAGTACAGGAGTCATACCACACAATATCCACCAGTACATCAATGCAATACAGCTACATCCAAACATATATATATATATATATATATATATATATATATATATATATATATACTCCTGGGCTATCGGCGAGGACCATTCGCAACCGTCTCCATGAAGCTGGGCTACGGTCCCGCACACCGTTAGGCCGTCTTCCGCTCACGCCCCAACATCGTGCAGCCCGCCTCCAGTGGTGTCGCGACAGGCGTGAATGGAGGGACGAATGGAGACGTGTCGTCTTCAGCGATGAGAGTCGCTTCTGCCTTGGTGCCAATGATGGTCGTATGCGTGTTTGGCGCCGTGCAGGTGAGCGCCACAATCAGGACTGCATACGACCGAGGCACACAGAGCCAACACCCGGCATCATGGTGTGGGGAGCGATCTCCTACACTGGCCGTACACCACTGGTGATCGTCGAGGGGACACTGAATAGTGCACGGTACATCCAAACCGTCATCGAACCCATCGTTCTACCATTCCTAGACCGGCAAGGGAACTTGCTGTTCCAACAGGACAATGCACGTCCGCATGTATCCCGTGCCACCCAACGTGCTCTAGAAGGTGTAAGTCAACTACCCTGGCCAGCAAGATCTCCGGATCTGTCCCCCATTGAGCATGTTTGGGACTGGATGAAGCGTCGTTTCACGCGGTCTGCACGTCCAGCACGAACGCTGGTTCAACTGAGGCGCCAGGTGGAAATGGCATGGCAAGCCGTTCCACAGGACTACATGCAGCATCTCTACGATCGTCTCCATGGGAGAATAGCAGCCTGCATTGCTGCGAAAGGTGGATATACACTGTACTAGTGCCGACATTGTGCATGCTCTGTTGCCTGTGTCTATGTGCCTGTGGTTCTGTCAGTGTGATCATGTGATGTATCTGACCCCAGGAATGTGTCAATAAAGTTTCCCCTTCCTTGGACAATGAATTCACGGTGTTCTTATTTCAATTTCCAGGAGTGTATATATATATATATATATATATATATATATATATATATATATATATATATAACTACAGAAATCCGTAATTATTGATACATGTTCAATTACCCGAAAGTTCCTAAATGCAATATAACACATACCGTACAGTTAATAGGAAGTGACGCTTGATCAAGGTTCGCGTCACTTTCCATTCTTAACCAGACTTAACGTCTGAGAAAGTAAAGAAATAATAATAATAATATGGTTACCTCAACGGTAGTGAAGGCGGAGAGAACGAATCTCGGTACGGTGGAACTAGCGGAAGAGGCACATAATACAATAAATCCACCTTGCGTCTGACTTGTAACAAGCGGCACTGTGGTCGGCGTCTGTTCACCAGAGGTGCGGCCGTAATACAAATTCTGGAACTAACCACTCCAGTCTTAACCACTGAGCTTTTCTGAGCTCAACCCTTTGATTCTAAGTACTATTATGGAGCGTTTTAGTAATTACAAAATTACCCCAGGTGGTAACAAATCCTCCGCCATCAGTGGCGCAACTAGTCTATCGGATTCTGGGGAGACTAGGCTGAAACGCTATATCCCAAACCAGAGGAAATCGAAGTCTTTTGACCGACTCATGCCCAAGGTCGAAACATTTTTTGGCACTATCAATATTAACTCTCTCTTGACACCAGGAAAACTCTATAAATTAGGAGACACACTAAAAGAACAAAATATCAAAATTTTAGCCCTGCAAGAAACAAGGTTGCCTGATGAGAATACCATGGATTTTGGAAACTACCGATTGTTTAAAAGTAAAACAGACAAAAGAATTCTTAAAAACACTCCGCATCTGGGTGTTGCATTCGCAATTTCGCAAGACATTCTTGGCTCCGTAATCGAAGTAAATCCAGTAAACAACAGACTAATGACAATTTCCATGAAATGTGCAAATAAAATGTACTGTTTAATTAACGCACACATGCCTATCAACCAGGAGAATAAAACAAATCCAGAAAAAGTAAATAAGTCATGGGAAGTGTTAGAGAATACAGTCTCCAAAATTCCTCAAAATTATGTAAAGATTTTAATGGGTGATTTTAATGCACAGTTAGGGAAAGAGAGAAAATTTAGAAAAACGGTCGGTGAATTCCCTGCACATAAATGGACCAATCAAAATGGAAAGAGGCTGGTAGAATTTTGCAGAAATTGCAATCTCAAAATTATGTCAACTCATTTTAAGAAAAAACCTTCAAAACAAAAGACATGGCGATCACCTAACAAGGACATAGGTGAATTCCAAATTGACCATATTGCAATCTCGTATCCATGTCACAAAGAAATTTTAAATGTTCAAGTTCGTAAAGGCGCCAATATTGACTCAGACCATTACTTAACCCGTGTGAAACTAAAGCTAAAACCCCAAAATTTCAACAAAAGGACACCATTAATCCCCAAATTTGACACCAGTAAAATCCAACCATCATTATTAGCAGACGAATTTGACAAAACAAGTGCACAAAATTGGGAACAACTCAAACACAAGATTATCAAAACAGCTCAAGATCAAATTCCTTTACGAAAACACAAGAAACATGCTTGGTGGAATGAAAACTGTGATCATGCAATCAAAGCCAGACAAGAGGCATTTAAAGCATGGAATAGCAACAAGACAGAAGACACATATGATACATTCATGGCAACTAGAAAAGACACTTCAAAACTAATTAGACAAACAAAAAGACAATATGAGAATAGTCAACTCTTAGAAATTGAAGAAGATTTTCAGAAATACAATACCAGAAATTTTTATAAAACTTTTAAAACCAAAATAAAGGGGTACCAACCCCAGAATCTTTGCTTCAAGAAGGAAAATGGACAGTTGGCTCTTAACAACCAAGAAAATTGCAAAGAACTTTCTAAATATTTTAAGAATCTTCTAAATTGCCCCGAGCCCACAGAAAGATTTCCACCAAAAATTCCCCAACAATGCAATCCAGTTTCACTTGCACCAAATGAAGAGGAAATCATTAAAGAAATTCATAGGTTGAAAAACAACAAAGCATCTGGTGAAGATGGAATTGTTGCAGAACTTTTAAAGGCAGCTGGTCCAAAAACCGTTAAAGAAATTACTTCAATCATGCAAAACATTTGGCAAACTGAAAAAATTCCTGATGAATGGAAAACCGCCTTGATTCACCCACTTCATAAGAAGGGAGACAAAACTGATGTTAATAATTACAGAGGAATTTCTCTTCTTCCAGTCACATACAAAATCCTCTCTCAATGTCTTCTGAACCGAGCACAACAGCAACTTGAATGGAAAATTGGCGAATATCAAGCAGGTTTCAGGCCAAATAGATCTTGCCCAGAACAGATTTTAGTCCTCAAACTAATTCTCAGACATCAAAAAAATTTACAATAAAAAACTAGTTTGTACCTTTGTAGATTTTAGAAAGGCTTATGACTCAGTGGATCGTGAATCTCTTTTCCAAATTGTGAAAATATTTAGGTGAAACAATCTCAGAGACTGGTCTAGAAAAAATTGGAAATGAAATTCGTTGTCAAAAGATGGAGACAGCTTTTAGGCTTACAAAAGACATCTACAACAAAAAATGTCTCTCGAGGTACTCTAAATTGAGACATTACAACACGGTCATAAAACCAGAGTGCCTTTATGGGGCTGAAACGCTAATTTTAAACAGAAAAAAGGACATTCAAGAAATCCAAAAAAGAGAAAGAAAAGTAATCAGAAAAATTCTAGGTCCAAAATATACTGAAGAAGGAACATACAGGCTAAGAGCAAATAGTGAAATTCAACAATACACCAGCATATATTCAGATATGAAAAAACGCAGATTAAAATTTTATGGGCATATTAAAAGAATGGATGCTACCAGACTAACTAAACAAGTAGTGGAATTCTACGAAAATCGAAGTAAAGCTAAATTTGAGACAATAAAATGGATTGCTGCTATAAAAGAGGACATGAAAGAGGCAGATATAAAACAAGATGAAATTCAAGACAGAAAATTATTTAGGCAAAAAATTCATGACTGGGTAGTTGGTCAAGCTGAAAAACCAAAGAAAACTGGAACCACATGGTCTGATGTAAGGAAAAGAGCTCATTCCGAGAGAATGAAAACAATTTGGGCAGAGAGAAAGTCTAAAAGAAAATAACTGAATGCCCCGTGATTGTACGTCGCGTGGTCCAGTAGGGCCCAAACGTGAACAATAATAATATGGTTACATCAACGTTTAGCACAGCGGTTTAGAATATCTGTAGTCAAGAGAAATAGAGAAATACATCATTTCGAAAGAGTTTATCTTGAAAATTTTAGAATTACTTCTGTTATGATATTGATATAAGAACTGAATTCATACTCTCACAAAACATACTCTCACAAAACTGACATCAGAATTCACATGATATAAAATCGTAATATGCATTCACCGTCGTCAGTATTTCAGGTAACACTGCGCGAGTAAACAAAGGCCTGCAGACTACGGCTGTGCGAGAATGTCTGTTTCTTTCTTCTTACATTTGAGAAAATCGGTTTTTGTATTTTTTTTTATTTATCTAAGGGCTGAGTATTTCTCCTTCTATCTCGTCTTACTCGCTATCTCCGGTTTTCCGGTTGTACCAGTTGACTGAGGAATGATGAGATTTATTGTTGTCCGAAGATATGATCAGTCTGTCTTTACCCGACTGGAATGTTTTCTCCTGTCGATTATGCTGCTATCCCAAACACCTGGGAAATGCCTCCCTCAAGCAACTGAAAAACGTTGATTGTAGGTTGGAATTCATTTCTTTTCGGGATTATAAGACGAAAGCTGGCTTTTTGACAGCCTTTTCAATTTTCAATGATATTCTTTCGTTATCTCGCGAGCTAGTCTTTGAAGGTACTTTCCAATGACATTTCTGTAAGAAGTATCGATACAGACAATATAGATCTTTGGGACACCTCTCTGAAATGTGCGGCGGAAGTTCTTGGTCACGAATTTCCGGCTGTTGGCCAATCAGTGATCGGGCGGTTTCTATGCACGCCGGCGAGCTACTCCTAAAACCACTGTTGATTCCTGGCGCTTCGCCGAGACGGCTGGAGGGGCGTTTAATGCGGCTGTCGCGAACTTGCAGCCTTTGTGAGATCGTTGTATTTATTTCATCCATCCGAAGGACTTGTTTAAAAACAACCGTGAGGTGTTCCCCTACCAAGGGGAGATTTTTCACTAAATTCGTATTGCTAAAGTTGCTATGAATCGCGGAGGCGTACATGTATGCATTCATTCGCGTTGTGTTGCAAACGTTTCAGATCTTTATGAAGTCAGTAGGCACAGGACTGATTACAAGTCGATTTCTTGTCCAAATCATTATGCAGTCAACTAAACGTTGTGCAGTGAACTCGGTCAATCTTTCTTTCAGCTAAGTATATTCAACGATTTTCTTAGCATTTTTTAATAAATTAAGCTCAAGTGATGCTGACACGTACCACATGAATTTGACGTGTCTGTGTCATGCCAAGGGGTCATTTTTTATAGTGATTATTCGGTTTAGGATCAATAATATAATTTAAAGTCAGACAGTTTCTCATTTCAACCTTCTTGGTCATTTAGTGGATGTTTAAGTACATACTGGCAAAATCTTCGTCTGCCACCATTTAGTGATCACACGTTACAAGACGCTACCTTCGCCTCAGTTAACTACTGCATTTGTTGACTTCTATCAAGAATTTACCTTCACAAATTGCATCTCCTATTTGAAATAAGCCGTACCCCGTTATGATACGTACAACTTTCAGCTAATGAATTTAGGTCTTAGCAACGGACACTGTTTGCAGGGAGACGCTGTATATGATTCTGAAAAAGCAAGTCTATTCATGTTTTAGAAACTGTTTCGAAAAAAAAATTCTACATATATATCTACATCTAAACCTACATACATGCACCGCAAGCTACCGTATGGTGAGTGACGAAGTGTACCCTATACCATTAAAAGTCACTTCCTTTTCTGTTCCTGTGGCAGAGCGAGGGAAAAACGACTGTTTATATGCATCCAGACAAGCCCTAGTCTCTAATTTTATGCTCGTGGTCCTTACGTGAAATGTAGGTGGCAGCAGAATCGTTCCCCAGTCATCCTCAAATGCAAGTTCTGTAAATTTTCTCAGCAGTGCTCAATAGGTCCCGTCTGAATTCCCGAAGCGTCTCCTTAATAATCGCTTGTTTGTCTAAACTTCTGGTAAGAGATCAAGCAGCCGGTCTCTGGGTTACTTCGATGTTCTCCTTTAATCCGACCTGGTTCGGATCCCAAACACTCTAACAGTACTCAACAATGGGTCGAACTAGTGTCCTGTATGTATGCTGTCTCTTTGACAGATGAACCACACATTCCTAAACTTCTACCAGTAAACCGAAGTCGACCATTCCCCATCCCTACTACAATACTTACATGTTTATTCCATTTCATATTGCTTTGCAACTTTACGCCTGGATATTTAACACATGTGATTGTGTCACATGGCACACTACTAATGTTATATTGGAAAGTTATGAGTTTGTTTTCCCTACTCATCTCCATTAACTTACAGTTTTCTACATTTAGAGCTGGCTGCCATTTATCGCAGCAAGTAGAAATTTTGTCTAAGTCATCTTGTACTCTCCTACAATCGCTCAACGACAGCACCTTCCCATATACCACAGCATCATCAGCAAACAGCCGCAGGTAGCTGCTTATCCTGTCAACCACATCCTTTATGTACGTAGAAAATAACAAGAGTCGTACCACATTTTCCTGGTGCACTCCTGACGATACGCTTGTCTCTGATGAATACTCGCCGTCAGGGAAAACTTACTGCGTTCTGTTACTAAGAAGTCTTACAGCCACCTCCACATCTGGGGACATATTCCGTATGCTTGTACCTTCGTTAAGAGTTGGCAGTGTGGCACTGCGTCAAACGCTTTACGGAAATACAAGAATATTGAATCCGCCTGTTAACCTTCGTCCAGAGTACGCATTAGACTATATGAGAAAAGGGCAAGCCGAGCTTCGCAGGAGCGATGTTTTCTAAAACCGCGCTGAGTTGTGGACAGAAGCTTTTTCTTCTCTAGGAACTTTATTGTATTCGAACTTTGGATATGTTCAAGGATTCTGCATCGCAGCAAACTGATGTTAAAGACATCAGTCTGTAATTTTTCGGGTCGAGGAGTGTGGCACGTTTTGTCAAACCAGGTATATGAAAATCGTGCGAACTGCAACATCATTCAACAGGCTTTACGTCGTATTACCAGCTGTTATTCACTTTTTTACTACTTGATTACAGAACGTGGTCTACATCATCATCAAGTATAAGTTGCTCATCACAACGCTTTTGGTATAGTTAAGATCCTCTGCGTGATAATCGTGTTCAGTGCTCTTCGCTTTCTAATTCTGTGCCTTATTATTTCTGCTGAGCGATTCAAGGTAAATTTGTTTTCACATACTGAAGTCAGATTGCGTTTATTGAGTTACTTAGGTCATTTCTGGACCTGTACTGGACACAATTTGCTCACATCAGGTCGAGCTGATTTATTGAACAGTAGATAAACCATTGATAAAAAGAAAACACAGGTCTTACAAAGTTATCTGAAAATTTTACAAATACATGTATAAATACACCGAAGAGCCAAAGAAACTGGTACATCTGCCTAATATCTTGTAGGGCCCCCGCAAGCACGCAGAAGTGCCGCAACACGACGTAGCATGGACTCGATAACTCATCTAATGTCTGAAGTAGTGCTGGAAGGAATTGACACTATGAATCCTGCAGGGCTGTCCATAAATCCGCAAGAGTACGACGGGGTGGAGATCTTTTCTGAACAGCACGCTACAAGGCATTTCAGATGTACTCAATAATGTTCATGTCTGGGAAGATTAGTGGCCTGCGGAAGTGTTTAAACTCAGAAGAGTGTACCTGGAGCCACTCTGTAGCAATTCTGGGCGTGTGGAGTGTCGCATCGTCCTGCTGGAATTGCCAAAGTCCGTTGGAATGCACAATGGACGTGAATGGATGCAGGTGGTCAGACAGGATGCTTACGTACGTGTTACCTGTCAGAGTCGTATCTAGACGTATCAGGGGTCCCATACCACTCCAACTGCACACCATTACAGAGCCTCCACCAGCTTGAACAGTCCGCTGCTGACATGCATGGTACAAGCGCTTTTAGTAAAATGTTATTGCGGGGGATGGTGACATCATGACTATAATAACTTCACCCTCCCCCAGATACGATCCGCGCCTAAACAACCGCAAATAACATTCGCCAAGTGTTGCGTTATTCTAGCTGTTAATCGAAAAGAAATCTTCTGTCGTTAATTCTTTTTCAGGACAGCAAGACATCAGAATAGCTACCTACATTGGTACTCAGAGAGGAAGAACGAAGTCTGCTGCGTCGTGGCCACCAATAAAGCTGCAGCAGGTTCGCTGGCTACAGCGCTCTGGAGGGCGAGGGTCGCGTTATTGCTCTCGGGGGCCAGGGCAGACATGCGCTCCCTCAACAGCTGAATAAACACCGCCAGCAGGCGCTGCGAGACTAGTTCAACGCGGACTGCGTGACAAAGCACGCCGCCGGCGGTGAGTGAGATACGCGTCGAGACGTAAGTCACAAATACTGGAAAAAATATCCTCTCACATAGAAGATGCCCTTGTTGAACAAGAAACCTGTTTTCACTATACACTGTGAAACACATACGACCATTAGTTCAAGACATTGACACTAGGTTTTCAGTAAATGGTAGTAGGCCCGGGGACAATAATTCTATTCAACAGGAAATATTCTTAACCCTTATGTCATTCGAGATATTAAAAGTACTCGAAAAGACGAGTACAGAATATAACGCAATTTTTTAATTTTTATTTTTGATGCGATTCCCCACGACTTTTTTTCTTGTGCCAGCCTTTTCATCACACAATAGCACTTACAACCTACGTCCTCAGGTATTTGCTGCTTGTATCTCAATCTCTGTTTTACCCTACCGATTTTTCACGTCCACAGCTCCCTCTAGCACGATGGAAGTTATTCCGTGATATCTTAACAGATGTGCTGTCATCCTATTCGTCATTCTTGTCAGTGTTTTCCATATATTTCTTTCCTCGAAAATTCTGCGGAGAACCTCATTCCTTACCTTATCAGTCCGCATACTTTCCAAATGGTGCAAATGGCTCTGAGAACTATGGGACTTAACATCTGAGGTCATCAGTCCCCTAGACTTAGAACTACTTAAACCTAACTAACCCAAGGACATCACACACATCCATGCCCGAGGCAGGACTCGAACCTGCGACCGTAGCCGCAGCGCGGTTCCGGACTGAAGCGCCTAGTACAACTCGGCCACAACGGCCGGCTACATAATTTTCAACATTCTTCTATAGGACTACATCTCAAATGCTTCAGTTCTCTTCTGTTCTGGTTTTCCCACAGTCCATTCTCATTGCCATATAATGTTGTCCTCCAGACATACATTCTCAGATATTTCTTCCTCAAATTAAGACCTATATTTGATACTAGTACACTTCTCATGGCCAGTAATGCCCTTTTTACCAGTGCTAGTCTGCTCTTTATCTCCTCCTTGCTCCGTCCGTCATGGGTTATTTTCCTGTCTAGGTATCAGAATTCCTTAACTTCATCTCCTTTGTGTTCACCAAACCTGAGGTTAGATTCTCGCTTTTCTCATTTCTACTACTTCTCATTACTTTCGTCTTTCTTCGATTTACTCTCAGCCCAAATTATTTCTTCATTAGAATGCTCATTCCATTCAGCAGGTCCTGTAATTCTTCTTCACTTTCACTGATGATGGCAATGTCATCAGCGAATCTTAAGACTGATGTCCTTTCACCTTGAATTTTAATCACACTCTTCAGCCATTCTTTTATTTCCGTCTTCCACCTATAATTGAACAGCAGGGGCGAAAGACTACACCCCTGCCTCGCACCCTTTCTAATCCGAGCTCTTCGTTCTTGGTCTTTCCTTCTTATCGTTCCCTCTTGTTTCTTGTGCATATTGTATATTACCCGTCTTTTCCTACAGTTTACCTCTATTTTCCTCAGGATTTCGACCATCTTGAGCCATTTTACATTGTCGAACGCTTTTCCCAAATCCTAGGACCGTGTCTTGATTTTTCTTCAGTGCTGCTTGGATTGTCAACCACAGTTTCATAACTGCCTTTACCTTTCCTAAAGTGAAACTGACTGTCATCTAACACAGCCTTTTCTTTTCCGTTCTTCTGTATATTATTCTTGTCAGCAACTTGGATACATGAGCTATTAAGCTGGCTGTGCAATAATTCTCGCTCTTGTCCGCTCTTGCAATAAAAACTTTACGATTTTCCAATGAAATTTTAATACTGTCACGGATGGCAAAGGACTTAGCAGTTGAACAGCATGGGCAGTGTCTTAGAACAAGTTTATCAGATGAATATGAATGAAAATAAAACAACGATAATGGAATGAAGTCGAATAAAATCAAGCGATGCTGAAGCAAATAGCGTAGGAAATGAAACACTAAAAACAGTCAGTAAGTTTTCCCTTTAGGCCAACAAAGTAACTGACGATGGCCGAAGCAGAGAGAATGTAAAGTGTAGAGTGGCAATGAGAAGAAAAGCTTTTCTGAAAAACAGAAATTCGTTAACATCGAATATAAATTTAAGTATTAAGTATGCTTTCCTGACAGTATTCGTATGCAGTTCAGCCCTGTATGGCAGGATTTCCCAAACTGTGTTCCGAGGGAAATTCGTAAGTGTTCCGCGAAACCTATTAATAATATGGCGGCTTCTCTCACCATTTTGACGGTACTAATTATTTTTTAAAATATCATGATTTGTATTATTAGTTGCCATTCGAAATTGAAGTAATCACCGAATAAAATAAGGTTTTTAATTTTTAAAAATTGTGTTAATCTTCAGAATAAACAAGGTGTTCCATCGAAGCATCAGGATTCTCAAAGTGTCCCGTCAGAATAAAAGTTTGGGAATCTTTGCTGTATGGAAGTAAAACGAGGACCAGTTCAGGCGCGAGAATTTTAAAAACGAGTGGCGACGGGAAGGGCATCCATCCATCTTCAGCAAAATCCAGATTAACAAGCCGGCCCGTGATAACACGGGATAAGGCCACGAAAAGCAAGAAGTAGTCTAAGGGTACAGCCGTTGGTCTGAAATTCATACAGGTTAACTGCAATCCAGTGAGAGGGATAGTGCAGCACTTAATCTGGCCTCTCATTTGAAGCGACAGCAATTCATATCCCTTTCCGGCCATCCAGATTTTGGATTTCCGTGGTTTAATTATTTCGTTCACATCGAGTATCATGAGAACTGTGATTGAAAATTGCACATAAATAAAATAGAATTCTGCATCAGTCACTCGTTTATTGTAACACTACAAGTACACCACGTAATTACATCCTTGGTGGACATTCGTAGTACAGCGATATTTTCACAACAGCAGGCGAAATGAAAAACGGATTACGTTTCGTCTTTTTCTGTTTTTTTTTTAATTATTTTTCTTCAGAAACAGTGCTGCTTACGTAAAATGAATAAGTTATGGCCGGCCGGAGTGGCCGTGCTGTTCTAGGCGCTACAGTCTGGAGCCGAGCGACCGCTACGGTCGCAGGTTCGAATCCTGCCTCGGGCATGGATGTGTGTGAAGTCTTTAGATTAGTTAGGTTTAATTAGTTCTAAGTTCTAGGCGACTGATGACCTCAGAAGTTAAGTCGCATACTGCTCAGAGCCATTGGAACCATTTGAATAAGATATGATAATTTTTTTAAGAAAAATGTGTACTTACAGATAAAGTAAAACCAAAACTGTTGTGTCTACGAATCCTGCATACTCAGTTCGCTAGACAAACAATCAAACAACTCGTATTAATGAGTTTTATTACAACAGGTCAGTACAAATATTTAACTCTGGTAGATGTGTCGCAAGCAAAGGGCGACATACAAAATAATCAGTCTTCTTCAGAATATACAAACACAAGTCTGTGCTATGTGGAAATAGCTAGTGACAGAGGCTACGATGCGTCGGCTAACGAAGTGGCTAACGTTGAAGCTGCTATCGAAGTGGGCTGCCACCAGTCGGGCGCGGCGCTTATGTCCTCGTCACCTAGGGGCCGCTGCTGTCGCGTTGTCGTCCTGGAGGGAGGTCGATCAGCGTGCGATTGGCCTAGGCATGGACCCTAAGCCACAGTGCCTTAGGTGCCCAGCCGAAGGGCACGTGGCCAAATACTTCCGCAACTCGCCGCGGTGCGTAAAGTGCTGCCGCTCACGACACCCCCACCTGTGACAGAAGAAGAGAAGAAGCTCCGACCTGTGCTCGCTGCGGCGGGCCACATGTGGCGAACTGGCGTAGCTGCCCGGCTTTCGCCAATGACGACTGCGCTGGAAAAAATGCGCAAACAGAGGCGACGACGACGGCGCCGCAAGCGCCGCCCAACGAAGACGACGCCAGAAGGAGAGAAGACTGCTCCCACTGCCCACAGGCGGCCGCAATATCGCACCAGTGAGAGTGGCGCGGGGAACGGACCGCCGGCGGTAGCGCAGTAGGCGCCGCAAGTGCAGGAGATGCGCGCCGTGCTGGCGCCCGCGGCGGAGGAGGCGACTGCGGCCTTCAAAGCCGCCATGGACGCGGACAGGGCAGCCTTCAAGGAAACCCTGACTGCAGAGACGGAGGAGGCATGCAACCAGCTGCGGTTACTCCCCGCTTAACTGTGCGGACGCCGCAGGCGAAGAGAAGACGCCAGCCGGCGCTTCCCTGACGGAGCAGCCGGCGGAAGGACACACCGTGGCGGACACACTGGGCACACCGAAGAAGAAGACGGAGTGCGCCGCAACAACGCCGAAGTCCATCGGCTCCGAGCAGCTCTGCTCCGAGGAGTGGGCTACCAGGGCGATAAGGGCGCTCAAGGCATGGGCTACGTCGTCCACTACATTGGCCCTCATTGAGCCTGTCATCGCAGCCAACAAGCGAAGAGTGTTGCCGTACGCGACCACGCATCTCCGTGCGCTTGGCTACGACGCACGCCCACCAGACACCGATGGACGACCTGGGTTCGCCCCCGCGCTGTCGCCACTGGCAGCGCGGCAGGGGCTCTCACAGCTCAACCTGCAGCACACCGTGCTGCAGCACCGCCTAGGACTGATCTCTTATGAAGAAACTTGGCATGACATGGTATCTGCTTGCATGATACCCGCTTCTAACATAACCCATCCTTGCATGACCTACCGCAGTCAGCAAGACATCCGCTACTGCTCTTACTACCCGACCTAACTATCGCAGAGATTTTTTTTTTTTTCCCTTGGTGCTTGCCTTGGCACTTTTTTCCCCTCTGCCCTTCAAACCGCTACCCTTCGTTCGACTTTCGACCCAATCTATCTGCAGATGAGCGCGTATTAATGGTTAACCTTAACTAGACGTACACAAACATCGCAGTACCCACATCCTGCGACACCTCACTTTAGTGAACACTAACCCTTAAGCAGAGATGGCAGTAGACCTTTTGAGTTGCCCATCATGCCGGTGTGGGCGTGGAGGGGCTCCACGTCTTAAAGTGTGCGATTGGCTGACATATCACGGCCTTCTCTTTTCTGTCCTTCCCGACTGGCATGTCGGCGCTGACTTTACGCCGTAACAAAAACAATCCTGAATGAGATTTTCACTCTGTAGCGGAGTGTGAGCTGATATGAAGTTGTGAGGACGGGGCGTGAGTCGTGCTTGGGTAGCTCAGTTGGTAGAGCACTTGCCCCAGAAAGTCAAAGGTCCCGAGTTCGAGTCTCGGTCCGGCACACAGTTTTAATCTGCCAGGAAGTTTCAAAAACAATCATGTACTGTGCTATTTGTTGTATGTGCTCTTCACTGTACGTCTACATCTACACTTATACTCCGCAAACCACTTTACGGACTGTAGCAGAGGGTACTTCGTGTACCAGTGTCATTTCTCCTTTTTGATATTCCTGTCGTATATGGTTCGCAGGAAGAACCATTGCTGGTAAGCCTCCATGTACCTCGAATCTCTCTGATTTGATCTTGATTATCTTTTCGCGAGATATACGTAGGAGGAACCATATACTGACTGACTCTTCTAGGAACGTACGCCGTCGGAACTTCAGCAGTAGACCATACCGTGAGGCAGTACCCTCTCTTACTGCGTCTGCCACCGGATTTGCCCGAAATCCCCGTGACGCTTGCGCGCTTACTATCTGTAACGAAACGCGCTACTCTTCTTTGGATCTTCCCGGTGACACTCCTATCTGGAACGACGAGCATTATCCAAATATAAGTCGAACGAGTGTTTTGAAAGCTACTTCCTTTGCTGATGTACTACGATTCCTGACTATTCTTCCCCTGCCGCGCGGTTTGAGGCGTCATGTCACGGACTGCGCGGCCCCTCCAGCCGGGGTTTCGAGTCCTCTCTCGGACATGGGTATACGTTTTGTTCTTAGCATAAGTTAGTATAAGTAGTAAGTCTAGGGACCGATGACCTCAGCAGTTTGGTCCCTTAGGAATTCACAAACATTTGAATATTTGAACATTTCTTCCGCTAAATCTCTTTCTGGCTTCTGCCTTACTCACGATTAATGTTATGTAGTCGTTCCACTTCAGATCGCTCTGTATGCTTACCTCCTGTGATTGTTCTGTAATTTTTTAATCCTACAATGAAAGGTCAATATGATACGTTTGTTCAAGTTGAGCGTCAATCGGTATTCCCTGCACCAAGCGTCCATCCTCTGGAGATATTCCTGCATTTCGCTACAGTTTTCTAGCATCGCTATTTATCTGTAAATAACATCATTCGACGAGCCTCATGGAACTTCGTAAGTTATCTACTAGGTCATTTAAATATACAGTAAAAAGTAATGGTTCTGCAACGCTCACCTGGGGGAGGCTCAAAGATAGTTTTACGTCTGGAGACTTCTCTCCGTTCAGAATGACAGGCTGTTTTCTGTTTACCAGAAACTCTTCAGTCCAGTCACACAATTCGTCTCATTTTTTAAACGCTCGTATGTTGTTCATTAGGCGGCAGGGCATCTGCTTTGGTTTCTGTATCTAATGCTTTCTGGGTCATGTGGACGATCGTTGTTTTTGGAATACAAGTTGGTTCCTGTAGAGCAGATTTTCGGTCTTTAGAAATGTCATAAAACGCGACCATAAAGCATGTTCCAAAATTTTACGACAGGCCGACGTCAGAGATATAAGCCTATAGTTTATGTATGTGAAGTGTTAAAGCACGTTACTTTATAAAAATGTTGTTAATATTATATTTACATTAATTAGAAAGATAGGTGATAGGTGCAATAGCTGGTCTTTTGCTGTTTTATTTATTGTAGATCACAGCTCATTTATTACATTAAATTGTCGTATACATTCTTCTCGTAACATTAAAAAGTGTATGGACTGCTACGAAGTAGGCATATGTGGCACAAGCGGAAGACAGAGTCTGCAATTACAAGCAAAACATTATTTTTAATTTTGTTCATCAATTGAAACTTTTTCGAAACTATAAAACGTAGGTTCACAGAACAGATTTAAATCCAAAGAACCTCATGTTGCAAGTGCCAATACCAACAATGCATGTACGTAGTTCTCTTCTGAAAATGATGCTATGAATCATCGAAACGCAACAGTGGCACAATAAAAAAGTAACGAGTGCACAAAAACGTTCTGTTTTGTTTGGATCAGCATAGTTTCCCTAAATAACTTATGGTAAATGCCCGGATGATTCCTTTAAAAAGGACACGGTGCATTTCTTCCCCATCATTCCCGAATGAGAACTTGAGCTCCACCTCTGCTCGCCTTGTCATCGACTGGACGTTAAACCCTCATCTTACTTTTTCCTCCAGAACTGACGTTACATGTTGTTGACAGATTTTTGATGCTTTGATACATAGTTAATAAGACCATTTATAACTAAATCTGTGCAAGTCCTCTCAAATGTATGAGAGCATTTGACGCCGAAGTTCTATTTGAACCGTTTTTTAACTAACTCCCTTCATGTTTTTCGTGCAGTACTGGCCCAGGAGTTAGCCTTCGGTCCAACACTTCACTGTATCTGCTATGCTGACTGTCAAACTAAGCAAGAGCTAGCATCTCGAATTATGAAGATCACAGGCGTCACTCAACAGATCTTATATGCTGCCACTCTCCGAACACGACTTGAAACACACAGTCCCGCTGTAATAGAAACACCGTACCTCATCACTAAAACACAGAGAGAAGCTGTTGCGCTCGTCTGGCTGGAGCCATTTACTGTTCCAAACCATTAAGTGTTTGTGAGGAATGAAGGAAAGAAGGAAGGGGGCTACGGCAAAGACGAGTCTTCAGACACGTATCATTTCAAAATTGGTTTAGCTAAGAATGAAATTGAGATGTCTCGTCGAAATAATAAAGAAGAGAGCTCTACAGATTAGAGATGGGCAAAATCGTTCATCCTTGGGAACTAGTTCACTGGTGATCGCTCTTTTTTGGGAACCGGTCATTTTTACTCGTTCGCCGTTCATTGTGCTTGGTATACGGTTCTTATGAAAAACTGAAAATTAGTAGGATAGGTGACTGAAGATGGAAGGCGCCAAGAGGGGGCACTGGTCTCCCCCCTGGAGTACCGAATTTTTATTCATAACAGAATTCTCACTCACTTTTAATTTTCGTGATTCTGCAAAACTTCTCATTTAGCCAACTGTAGCGTTATGTGGCTGATCGCAGTGAAATAATATAAGGTGGCGCACGAAAAACCGGCCCTGAGTACCGACTTTTCGCCAGTTACACATGATTTGTTGACCGCTACGAGCAGAATAGATAAACATGTAATAATTAGAAATAACCAATAAGCTAATGCGAACAACAACTTCGAAACAATAGATGACGATTGGAGGGCGACAATGAGCAGTCTAGTATTCGGGGCCTATTTTTCATGCGCCACCGTGTACCACCGAAATTATATTGTAGAAGTTATAATATTCTCTTTACAAAATGTCACACCAGATGCTCTATTATGGGGTGCGGGCTTCATTCGATTGTAAGTCGGTCTGCCTTCCATAACAATGAACATGCTCTTTTAGCTTGTATCAAAAACAGATGGAAAATGGCCACTCGTGTGTGGCGTGCCGACTTCCTTTGCATGTGTAATAACAAAAAAATCTTAACTTTTTTCAAGTATTTCTTCTGCTGTTTATCGAAATAGTCAAGTAAGCTGATGTGCCGTTTTGTTACCTGAAAAGACGTATGTATTACATACCATATAATTTTTATGCAATTTACGTAACTGTAAAATACATTTTAATTACCGGTCATGGACGCTGAGTAGAATACGAAAAGAACCAGAAGTTCAGAGTTCATAAAAGCTTTGGAACAGATCTATCATGGGCGTGCGCAGTGAACGAAACGAATAACAACTCGATACTGAACTAACTATGAGCAGTCGGCAGTGGAACTTGGACGAGTGGCCACGCGAAGGAGGAGGAGTCCGGCCGCGCGAGACCGAGACGGACGGGAACGGCATCGAGGCTGGAACGAGACCAACCGACGTGCCGTTTCGGGAACGAGACGGACTGTTTCCCGGTCCCGGTAACTATA
The DNA here is from genome assembly GCF_023898315.1 of Schistocerca nitens. NCBI lineage: Eukaryota > Metazoa > Arthropoda > Insecta > Orthoptera > Acrididae > Schistocerca > Schistocerca nitens. The sequence goes on along the minus strand of NC_064619.1, from coordinate 312,586,220 downwards.
AGTAGAAAACCGCGACCGAAGTGAACTATGAAAGACTGTTCCTTAGAATCCGTTCCTCGCTCGTTCCTTTATCTTGATGAATCGTTCCTTTGGACCCGTTAGTTTGCCAACGACCCATCACTACTGCAGATGCTAGACGAGTATTCACTAATTCTGGGACACTCAGAGATATTGCGAAATAGCTGAGCCGTCCGCTACGTGCGTGGGCACGTTTGTTTTGTGTGTGTGTGTGTGTGTGTGTGTGTGTGTGTGTGTGTGTGAAGACCACACAGTATGTAGTGGTTCACCACAATGTCAGGTAACTGCATAAAAAAAAGAACACACGATGAGCCCCATTCACGACTTGAGTGCAAACCACATCATCGATGGCCTGATTATATGGGATGAATTAGGTTTTCTACAGGTTCCTTAAATCATCTCAGACGAATTCCGAGATGTTATCCTAAATCGGGTCAGTTCTTCCTCCCTCCCAATCCCAGACTATCGAAAGCTCCTGTCTCGTCTTTAACGAGACCAACGGCAACTCCATGTACAGCTTTCACACACTCCTTCCTGCACGTTAGTCAAATAAATAGCTGTATTAGTAAGTGACTGCCCCAAAACCAGACACCAGTTGTAGGTTGCCTGTCTAACGTCTTCCAGGGGTAACAAATATTTGATTTTCAATATTTCGCGTAGTTACTGACCGAATTTAAAATTTTAAAATGCTACAATAATCCATTCATTAAGAGATATCCTCTTATATTAAAAGTTTAATTTAGTAAGACAGGTATTACGGTTAGAAACTGCGTGTTTGTCTTGGGGCAGTGGCCGGCCCTTGTGACCGAGCGGTTCTAGACGCTTCAGTCCGGAACCGCGCGACCGCTACTTTCGCAGGTTCGAATCCTGCCTCGGGCATGGATTTGTGTGATGCCCTTAGGTTGATTAGTTTTAAGTAGTCTAAGTTCTAGGGGACTGATGACGTCAGATGCTAAGTGCCATAGTGCTCAGAACCATTTGAACCATCTTGGGGCACTGTAGCTGACGGCGCGCCAATAATCGGACTTTATTCGTCCAGCATTTGAGAAAGAGAGCACTTACGTATTTCAAACAAGCTTTGCTCATAATTTCAAAGCCTTACGAAACCTTTTCTTACTGACATCGCCAGCATAATGATGAAAGGAAAAACAGTATATCCCTTACTACCTTTCATTGTTCCTGTGGTAAAACTTCAGCGTCAGAAAGGACTTTTTATTGTATTACTTCTTTACTATCGACTAATCGCGACACAGTTTACAGACAATATCCATATGTATTACTGTAAGTACCTGCAGAATTGCATCATTGTACGACACACGTTTGAGGAGACATGACGACGTAAATATTGAAATGCGTGAAAAACTAACTTTTTTTTAAACGTAGGGAAAATTACCAGACTATTCATCTAGTATTTTATAATGACACTTAGCGACTTCCAGCAAACTTTAGGCGTAATTTGAAACCTTTTCCAAACTTTTTCTCGCTTAAATACTTAACGTCAAATAGTTTAACACATGAACTCGTTTGTAATCAGAGGTTCGAAGCTGTTTTGTAAATGGGAGCCCGATTCTTTAATGGGACATCATACGTGAAATTCTTTGAAATTTTACATCTTCTGTTTCCTACTCCGTAATGTACTTTGGACTTTCCTCAACCTTTTCGTGTATAGTACATTAAAATCAGACAACTGTGAGACCTTCAAATAATATTTTGAATGTTGACGTGTGACTGTAAAATTTCAGGGCTACGCATATACTGCCACAGTTGAGCATTCATATCTTGGGAACTACAGAGTCTAGAAGAGTGTGAATTCCTTTGTTTTGTGCCTACGGCTACGTCTCAGAAGTTGGCTTTACGAATAAACAAATCAGTCCTTTGTTTCTGATACTAGTTTTCGTGGAAAGTAGTGTGATTATCGGCTATTTTTGTTGTAAGCTAACTTCAATTCCTTTTTATACGTAAATAAAATGACTAAGCGTAAAGGTAACTTCAAACGCAAATTTGCAGGTAACAGATATGGGAGACCTGCATTTTCTTCTAAAGTACTTCTTTCATAGAATATCAACCGATGAAAAGCCATGTCATGCTTTGTGTCCACCTCCACCAAACGCTTGGTGTAAATATAGGTAAGCTGAATTTTCTGGCACCCTGTTTGAATTTACACATAAACATTCTCTTCCTTTGCCAGTAATGGAGGCAATCAAATCTATTTACAGAGATTTGGCATATCCTGAGCTACGAAAGAAGTGTTTACATGGGAAGAATGTATTTGTTGGCCTTATGACTCTAAAGTTAGTAATGTCTGATGCTGAAATAATTCTTAATGATGGGAACTATGAAAGACCTAAGATTCTGGAGAAGTTCGGGGTAAGATTTGGACAGAACACAACTACAAGACTGCGGGAACTGGATGAGCTTCGTGTACGTGAAGCAGAGTTGGCTGCTCAGCAAATGACAAAAGAAGCAAGAAATAAAAGGAGGAGGAGTCCAGCACTGGGCTGCTGTGACACTAAAGAACACACAGACTATTGGCCAGGGCAAATCTAGTGCACAAAGGATTCAGAAATATAAGTCTGTATAAGAATTTGTAACAAAAAAGTTTTGAACCTCAAAATCTCTAAACTACATTTTTTGCAGTAAATGGCCCGTTTTCTAAAACAGTACTGATGGTAGAGACATTACATTTTCATAGCATGCCAAATGTGAGATTCAACACATATGGAACTAGAATAATTAAAATATCCTGATTTGTTTTGTTTTCATGTTCATTTATTTACAAAATTCTGTCAAAAAATTGAGGGTTTGAAAAAAAAAGATAACATGCCCCAAATACAATTTTAATAATAATTCTTGTTCAGTGTCTCTAGAAAGGTGCATTCAGTAATTATGGAAAATTGTAAGTTGGTGTCTTAAAAAGTTTCCAAGATAATGGATCACAAAGTTCGATAATTTAACATTGACGGCATAGTACGTACAATGTCCCCTTAAAGAACTGGGGGGGGGGGGGGGGGGGAGTCTGCTTGTTGTAGAGTAAACTATTACGGCGAGGATAGTGTTCCAAAGCGACAGCTAAGCCATTGAAAATAATAAAGAGTTAAGAATATATAGTTTAAAGCGATTTTATAACATGTACGGTACTGTGAGAAGCGAAAAATTACAGAAATGTAGTTCAACAACCTCTATGCAAAGAAGTTGGAGAATTTCTAGAGAGAATACACAAAAATCGGAAATAACTTTTCGGCTAGGAACACCTACACGTCTGCTTTAAATTAAAATATTTATTTCACATTATTTATGAATGTTTCTGGAATATTTTGGCGTCGCTAGTGTAATTTTGTATTCCTTGAAATATGCGTGATATAAAGATACAACGGGTACAATTTAAAGCATACTTCGTTAGTAACAATACAGTATAATATTTATATGTTTTATTGTCTTTTAAAGTGCTGTATCTCTGCTTTCCATTTACATCTGATGCAGACTTCTAATTTGATACTTCGGCGTGTGGCCTACAGCATGAATGTATGCTGCGGTCGGGAAATTGAGTGATTAGCATTAACTGGCTAAATATTACATACGTTCTGAGGCTCTTTTAGGTGCACACGTAATGCAAAATATGACGTTTTCATACATATATTATTCCTGTTGCTGGATATTCAGGTTTCATATGTAACAGTTAGATCTTACATGTAATCAGCTCCTTTCTTCCTTTTCAGTAGTTTGCACCCTGGCTATAAATTATTCGAAAATTAATCAGTTCGTTTCTAGCTTAAGGGCTGTACGTACGTGCGCGTACACACACACACACACACACACACACACACACACACACACACACATGTAAAGTAATTGCTGACTATGTCTCCTAACGAGCAACTTCCAAGCTTGGTGGAAAGTCACCTGTTTTCCACGAGAGGCCAGTGGACGCAGATTACGCGGCAGTGACGCGGAGTTGGTCGTGCAGTCTGAGCCGCGAGCAACAAAAGCCAAGAGCGGAACGCTGGCCTGCAAGAAGTTCGCGTGCCTCATCTACATAACACAGAAGGGCCCACGCAAGCTGCGCAATTATGCTGTGACCTTACATAACCCAGTTACGAGGTAGCCTTTAGTTGGGCAGCAGGAAAGGTGAATGGACACCCCAACGTACTTATTTTCTAGTCCAGGAAATAGGTTTAGCTAATGAATCTTAATATCAATTTTTATAATAGCACAATAACTCGTCGAACCATCCTTGTTATGATTTTCAGAAAGTAAATCATTCGTTGCTGTTTACGAGAAAGAATTTTTCATGCGTATGTTCTTTATTAAGATGAACTTAATTTACCTTAGGGACGTAATTCTTCATAAACTCATTGTTGTCACAGAAGTAAAATATGAAACATGATTGCTCTTAGACATAATAGATCTGGAATTTTATTATTTTTTTTTATGTCGACGATATTAGGTTATCAAAAACTGTGTTAATCCATTTACAATATCATAAACTTATTACAGACGTAACGTAATATCAGAGTTTATGTAATAGTGAGATGTACTTTATTAGATTCTTCATTATTCAAATGGCTCTAAGCACTAACATCTGAGGTCATCAGACCCCTAGACTTAGAACTACTTAAACCTAACTAACTTAAGGACATCACACACATCCATGCCCGAGGCAGGATTCGAAACTGCGACCGCAGCAGCTGCGCGGTTCCGGACTGAAGCGCCTAGAACCGCTCGGCCACAATGGCCGGCTAAATTCTTCATCTAAAACTACATACGTGCTCGGCAAGTCACCATACAACATATAGAGAATGGTACATTGTACCAACACCAGTCATTCCCTCTGCTGTTTCACTCGCAAACACAGTGAGGGTAAAACATCTATAGTACCCTTCTGTAGGACCTCTGATCTCCCTCATCTTGCTTTCGTGGTAGTCACGGGAAATGTGCATTAGTTGCAGCAGACTCGTTCTTCAGTCAGCCACGAAATGACGGTTTTTCAAATCTTCTCACCAGTAATACATGAAAACAGCGTCGCCTTCTCTCAAGGGATTCAAATTTGACTTCAGGGAGCGTTTCAGTAATACCTCAGTGCTGGCCGAACCTGCAGGTACCAAATCTAGCATCACCCCTCTGAATTGCTTTCGACCTGGTAGGTATCCCAAACGCTCCAGCAGTACCCAAGAATGGGTCCCACTATTGTTTTGTCCGCGGTCTCACTTATCAATGAGTTACTCTTTCCTGTAATTTACCGTATTAAGCAAAGTCCACCATTTACTTTCCCTTAGGCCGACTTTACGTGTTCGTTTCATTTCACATTGCTTTGCGACGTTGCAGCTATATATTTAGTCGACGTGACTGAGCGAATCAGTACCCCACCAGTACTTCGAACTTTCGACGATTGGTTTTCCTACTAATCTCTTTTAATTTACATTTTTCTACATTTACGGCAAGCTGTCATTCATCACACCAAGTAATTCATTCTGTATCATTCTATAGTAACTCAGCGAAGACACCTTCCTGTACACTACTGCGCCGTCAGCAAACAGCCTGATGTTGCTGTTCACACTATCCGTCACACTTCCCTGGGGCACTCCTGACCATAGCTTTGTCCTGAAAAGCACTCTCCGTCCAGGAAATTCTATTACTGAAGAAGCCTCCCAGCACCTCTCACCTGCGAACGTAACCAGTATACTCGGGCCTTCGTCAACGGTCTACAGTGGGGCACTGTATCAAATGTTTCCTGGGATTCTAGGAATACGGAAATTGCCTGTTGTCCCTCACCCATGGCTCGTATGATATCGTGTGATAAAAACGTAAGCTGAGTTTGGCAACAGCGATTCTTTCTAAGATGCGTCAGAAGATCATAACAAATTACAAAAAGATTTAGAAAAGATATCTCTATGGTGCAAAAATTGGCAATTGACACTAAACAATGAAAATGTGAGGTCATGCACATGAGTGCTAAAAGGAATACGTTAAACTTCGGTTACACGATAATTTAGTCAAATCTAAAGGCCATAAATTCAGCTACACTCATGCTCATAAATTAAGGATAATGCTCACACATGGTGAAACAACGCTCTGGTGGGCGGTTTGCCGGTTTAAATCACCTCGGGGTGTGACCATGCGGTGCAATTGACCATGCGGTCGCCGCACGGTGCGCTGGCAGCAGTCCACATACGCAGAGGTGTGTTGGTGCATGTCAGAGCACGGTGCAGCGAATAACTGTGCAGACGTTTTCAGACGTGTTAATGCTGACTGTGTGATGAAAATGGCTCAAAGAACACGTATTGATGACGTTATGAGGAGTAGAATACTAGCGCGACTGGAGGCTGGTCAAACACAGCAGGTCGCAGCACAGGTCCTCCGTGTGCCTCAAAATGTGATCTCAAGATTATGACAACGATTCCAGCAGACAGGTAACGTGTCCAGGCGCTATAGTACGGGAATTCCACAGTGTACAACACTACATGGAGACCGATATCTCACCATCAGTGCCCGCAGACGGCCACGGAGTGCTGTAGGTAGCCTTGCTCGGGACCTTACAGCAGCCACTGGAACAGTTGTCTCCAGGCACACAGTCTACAGACGACTGAACAGAAATGGTTTATTCGCCCGGAGACCTGTAAGGTCCATTCCACTTACCCCTGGTCACAGGAGAGCCCGAAAAGCCCGGTGTCAAGAACACAGTACATGGTCATTGGAACAGTGGTCACAGGTTATGTTCGCGGACGAGTTCAGGTACAGTCTGAACAGTGATTCTCGCCGGTTTTTCATCTGAAGTGAACCAAGAGCCAGATACCAACCCCTTAATGTCCTTGAAAGGGACCTGTATGGAGATCGTGGTTTGATGGTGTGGGGTGGGATTATGATTGGTGCACGTACACCCCTGCATGTCGTCGACAGAAGAACTGTAACAGGTTATATGTATCGGGATGTCATTTTGCACCAGTATGCCCGCCTTTTCAGGGGTGCTGTGGGTTCCACCTTCCTCCTGATGGATGATAACGCACGGCCCCACCGAGCTGCCATCGTGGAGGAGTACCTAGAAACAGAGGATATCAGGCAAATGGAGACGCCTGCCTGTTCTCCAGACCTAAACCCTATCGAGCACGTCTGGGATGCTCTCGGTCGACATATCGCTGCACGTCTTCAAACCCCTACGACATTTCAGGAACTCCGACAGGCACTGGTGCAAGAATGGGAGGCTATACCTCAGCAGCTGCTCGACCACACGATCCAGAGAATGCCAAGCCGTTGTGCCGCCTGTGAACGTGTGCATGGTGGTCATATCCCATGATGATGTTGGGGTACATGCGCAGGAAACAGTGGCGTTTTGTAGCACCCGTGTTTCGGAACGGTTTTCTCAAAAAAATGGTTCAAATGGCTCTGAGCACTATGGGACTCAACTGCTGAGGTCATTAGTCCCCTAGAACTTAGAACTAGTTAAACCTAACTAACCTAAGGACATCACAAACATCCATGCCCGAGGCAGGATTCGAACCTGCGACCGTAGCGGTCTTGCGGTTCCAGACTGGTTCAAATGGCTCTGAGCACTATGGGACTCAACTGCTGAGGTCATTAGTCCCCTAGAACTTAGAACTAGTTAAACCTAACTAACCTAAGGACATCACAAACATCCATGCCCGAGGCAGGATTCGAACCTGCGACCGTAGCGGTCTCGCGGTTCCAGACTGCAGCGCCTTTAACCGCACGGCCACTTCGGCCGGCTACGGTTTTCTCAACTTATCACCAATACCGTGGACTTGCACATCTGTGTCGTGTGTGTTCCCAATGTGCGTATGCTATTAGCGCCAGTTTTGTGTAGCGCCACGTTGTGTGGCACCACATTCTGCAATTATCCTTAATTTATGAACATGAGTGTAAATACCTAGCAGTTATAGTTACGAAAAACTTAAGTTGGAAAGAAACATAGAAAATGGTGGGAAGGCAATCAGAGACTGCATTTTATTGGCAAAACACCTAGAAAATGTAACAGATCTCCTAAGTTCAAAGAAAAGCAGCACATTTCGCATTATCCCGAAGTAGGGGAGAGAGTGTCATGAATATGATACAGGATTTGGGCGGACATCATTAAAACAAAGGCGTTCTTCGTTACTGCAGAACTCCTCACGAAATTTCAATCACCAACTTCCTCCTCCGACTGCGAAAATATTTTCTTGGCGCCGCCTTACATAGGGAGAAACGATCATTGTAATAAAATAAAGGAAATCAGAGCTCGTACGGAAAGATGTAGGTGTTCGTTTTTTCCACGCTGTGTTCGACATTGGAATTTTACAGAATTATTACGAAGACATTTCTATGAACTCTCTGCCAAGTACTTGGGTGTGATTTGCAGAGTATCCATGTAGATGTAGAGGTAACTCCTTGCTGATTTGTGGACAGAAGCATTTCTGTCTCAAGGAAATGTATTATACTCGAGCCTGGAAAATTCGTAAGTATTCTGCAGCAAACCGATGTTAAGAATATTGGTCTGCAATTTTGCGGGTCCGTTCTTTTACCTTTCGTATAAAAAGAAGTCACCAACGAATTTTTACAGTCACTTGGAACTTTTCGCTGGGCGAGAGATTCACGATAAATTTAAGCTAAGCAAGGGGCCAGCGTCAAAGAGTACACTGTGTCAATTTCCTACGGACATGGCGTACTGTTTGTTTTCAGCTCTTTCAGTTGCTTCTCATCGCCAAAGAAGCCTATTTGTATGACTTCCTTACGGGAGTCTGTGCAATGGTCAGACGATGGTCTGCCTGTACGATCCTTCTGCGTGAATGATTTTTTATACGAGAAATTTAAATCTTCTGTTTTCCTTTCGCCATTTTTTGACGGCGTACTAGACCGGTCGACGAGTGACTACTGTATATAGAAGCCTTCTACCCGCTTAGTGTTTTTACACAGAAACAGAATTTTCTCGGTAAGATGCTTCGCTGACGCATGACTGTAAAAATAAAGGTACGCTTCGCGTTTGCGAAAGTATGAATTTGCAGGCATCTTCAATTTAAGGATTCAGTGAACACTTGGAGACAAATGAAAATTTGTACCAGACCAGGTCTCGAACGCTTACTTCCTGCATTTCGCGAGTAGTCGCTGTAAAATAAATGGTTCAAATGGCTCTGAGCACTATGGGACTAAACTTCTGAGGTCATCAGTCCCCTAGAACGTAGAACTACTTCAACCTAACTAACCTAAGGACATAACACACATCCATGCCCGAGGCAGGATTCGAACCTGCGACCATAGCGGTCGCGCGGTTCCAGACTGTAGCGCCTAGACCGCTCGGCCATTCCGGCCGGCGTAGTCGCTGTAAAAACTCGGCTATTTGAGCACGCTTTCCTGAAACGTCCATAGTCACCGAGATTTCCTCCTATTACATACGAACACTGCAGCCAAACATTCTCCCACGAGAGGGTGGAAATAGCATTACTGAGCGATCGGATGCGATGGAAATCCGATGCTCATCCTGGCACCGGAAATGGTATCAATTGAATTAAAGTGTTTGAAATGAATTTGATGGATCGGGGTTAGTGGTGGTGTGATCAGAAGGCAAGCAACAAGCAAAAAATACGAGTTCGAGTACTGATCTAGTGTAAATTTACATTTTTCAAGAGATATTCGTACACTCTAGGTTCCGTATTTCTGAAAGGTTTTCACTGACCAATCTATGGCACTGAATCTTCATTGATTTAATTCCAGTTAAATGAATTACATTCAACAGACGCTTATCTATTCAATGAAGTTTCTGTGTGGTGGCGATCGATAGACGGGGAGAACACAAACAGACATAACGTCTTCTAATGCAGTCTGTTGTCGTACTTATTTTTACAGTGCCACTGCTGCTGATTAATGATTTGGAGAGACTAAACAAACATGGTCATCAGTGACTAATTCACTCACCTGGACGAAATGTGTGTGCCCATTTGTCTGCGTCTAGAGTAAATCCTATGTGCACGTATGAGAAAATTTTAGAAATGTTTGCATAGCGTGTATCTGAGGCGGGACGTGGGTACTAGCGTGGTATTTTTGCTGCAATCACTGCTTTGTTTCTTAAAAGAACATCCTCAGGGAAATTGTTCTGAAGGTATGTTTTTATGTACGAAACGGATGATCAATGTAAAAACGCGTGCAACAAAAGACCGCATTAAAGTTGTTATGATTCAGCTGTCGCCGATCATCTCCAGCTGACGATAAGTCAGACTTTCTTGAATACAAATGTTGTTTACGTAAAACTTAAGTTTTATACGCAAATGGAAGATTGTAAAATGTTTTAAGCAAAGAAAGGTATTTATATTTCGCTCATTTAGAAAATAATTTTCGCTACTATTGTTATTACATTTGTGTTTAACTCGACCTCGCCAGTTCTACGTCCACATATACATACTCTGCACTGTAAGTTCATGTCATATGGTACAACCACTATACCACTTATTAGAGCTGCTTTTTGTTCCATTCGCGTATTGAGCGATATGAATAATAATTCACACTCGTTGTACCCGCGGATGGATTAACTCCATATACTAAATTTACATTTCTGTTCACAGTAAAAAATATAATATTTCTGAAAATAGCAGTAAATGTCATGTGACAGCCAACAGGAAAGTATTTTCGTATTGTTGTTGTTGTTGTTGTTGTTGTCGTCGTCGTCGTCGTCGTCGTCGTCGTTGTTTTTGTCGATCCATAAACAGCAAGTGGTGTAATTCAAATGAAGAGGAGGTCGTATAGAGCTACAGAAATTAAACTCCCTCGTAATACCTGAAAAGACAGACTAAACCAATAAACAAAAAAAAAAAAAAAAGAAAAGACGCAGTAGTGACATCTCTCCTAGTACAAGACGTTATAAGCAACATTAGTAAACGTGGGCCTATACGTAATTGTTGTCTGTATCACAGTCTATTACATAACGACTATATTCGCAACTACACCACGCACCGAAATTCCCCTGACCAAAACGTAAAGTATTATCTGACCGTGATACGTAGCTAATGACAGGCACTGCTAACGCACCTTTAATGACTGATGTTAAATAACAACTTCTAGGATGGGAATTTTTTTCAATAGCGAAGGACATGTATATAAAACGCTTCGTTTTCAAATGGAATTTTAATAGCACGCAGTGGTCCGAACTATAAAATATTAAGCTTACACTGTAATCTTCAGTGTGTGTGTGTGTGTGTGTGTGTGTGTGAGAGAGAGAGAGAGAGAGAGAAGAGAAAACAGGGCTCTCTAACTGTATAGAACAGCGAGGACCGCAGATTGCAGTCAGGCCGCGCGGTACTCACTGAAAAGGGGGCGTGCCGCTTTCGGCGTTGCGTCACTCTGCACTAAAGGAACACAGTGGCGAAAAGCTCGCACACTTTTCAACTGATCTAACAAATAGAAGCTGGGAAATCCAAGAAAATCTTCTTTCCTGATGTTGAATTACTCAAGTATCTCTACAGAGAGCCTTGCGACGCTACTGCGTGACAAAAGGTAGGCCACACATTCGAGGTAAATCTTGACAACCGCAAAAAAAATAATTTCTCGGTGGTTACACAATAAACGACTGGTGGTGTGAATCCCTCACGATTTTTCTCCGCAGCGTTTTAAAGGATCCTACCCATTACTGACGAAGTGCGCTCAAGATACAAACGATGTTCTGATCAATATTCATATTCGCGCTTTTGATGTTAACACTGAGACCAATAAATTTGAGGAACTGAAAACAGCAACCGTGGTGTCACTAAGGGAAAAAAAGTAGGAAGGTAATTTTAACACAGCAAAGTGTTCGTGTTTGAGTATTTTTGCCGCATTCTCATTTTTCATTTTTGCTTCGTTGTGAGATCCACAAGCAGCCAAAGGATGTGGTGCCGCGCGGCTGAAGCACTGCCCAAGTTATACACATTTAGCTGCGGCGTGCGCGCTAGAGACTAGGCAGCGACACGTGACGTGGCGTACTTGTGCGTGCTGTGTCCTAGACGCGAGGCGGCAGACGACGGGCCATGGGGCGTCCTGGGGCTCCCATCAGTGTGCAGCCGACCTGGCCGCCACTGTGCGCAGCGTGGGCGAGCGGACGCGCGTCGGCGTGGCGGTGCGGCGAGGCGCGGGTTCCGTCGCGGCGTGGCGCGCTCGCAGTGGCGGTCGTGCGGCTGCGCCGGTCACACTGCACGCCGAGGACGCGCTGCCACGTCCGGCGGCCGCGGCACTGTTGGCTTCGCGGAAGTGGGGGATGCATCGTATCGAGCGGGTGCGCGCGCATCGGCGCACGCGCACTGCACCTCGCGTGTCCGTCCCGGGACACCGCGACGCGCACTGCTGACATTTCACTCGGCTGACAGCGCGGTGCAGCGTGCAGTGCCGTACCGCAGTTCGCTCGTCTACAGCGACGCCTACGCGTTGGCTACCGAAGTCCGATTAAAATTACTCGACAGCTCAAGTCTATCAGTTGTCACTTCAGCGTTGCCACACCGCCTGACAGCTTTCGCTCGGTTATAGGCGACTCTTAAGCAAAGGGTGTCACGCCGGCCGGAGTGGCCGAGCGGTTCTAGGCGCTACAGTCTGGAACCGCGCGACTGCTACGGTCGCAGGTTCGAATCCTGCCTCGGGCATGGATGTGTGTGATGTCCTTAGGTTAGTTAGGTTTAAGCAGTTCTAAGTTCTAGGGGACTGATGACCACAGCAGTTAAGTCCCATAGTGCTCAGAACCATTTGAACCAAAGGGTGTCCCTTCACAAATTCTGTTCATGTGTAATGCGGTGCAGTGTTGGAACCGGCCGCCACGTGGTATGACGGAAATGGGAAATGCTCTGTCGGCAGCTGACTTTCTACATCTACATCCACACAAATACTCCGCAAGCCACAGTACGGGGTGTAGCGGATTTTACCCTGTACCACTATTTGTCATTTACTTCCTGTTCCACTCGCAAACAGAGCGAGGGAAAAACGACTGTACGCCATTGTATCAGCCCTAATTTCTTGTATCTTGTCTTCGTGGTCCTTACGCGTGATGTATGTTGGCGACAGTCAGCTTCAAATCCAGGTTCTCTAAATTTTCCCAATACTACACACATCAAAAAAAGTTTTCCACCACCTCAGATCCAAGAGTTTCGGAAACTGTACAGAAAATAGGAATAGATAACACAAAAATCATTTGCGCTCTTTTTATTGCTCATGAAAACCATACATTGCACGTTGTACCACCATACAGCGAGACCTTCAGAGGTTGTGGTCCAGATTGTTGTACACACCGGTACCTCTAATACCCAGTAGCACGTCCTCTTGCATTGATCCAAGCCTGTATTCGTCGTGGCATAATCAAGGCACTGTTGGTCCATAATGTCCCACTGCTCAACGGAGATTCAGGGTAGATTCCTCAGAGTGGTTGGTGGGTCACGTCGTCCATAACCAGCCCTTTTCTACCTATCCCAGGCATGTTCGATAGGGTTCATGTCTGGAGAACATGCTGGCCACTCTAGTCGAGCCATTCTGAAGGAAGTCATTCACAAGATGTGCGCGACAGGGGTGCGAATCGTCGTCCATGCCCCCGTCGGAGGTTTGAGTCCTACCTCATGGGTGTGTGTGTTGTTCTTAGCATAAGTTAGATCAAGTTAGATTAATTAGTGTCTAAGCCTGGGGACCGAGGACCTCAGCAGTTTCGTCCCATAGTCTTTACCACAAATTTCCAAATTTGACGTCCATGAAGACGAATGCCTCGCCAATATGCTGCCGATGTGGTTGCCATATCGGTCGGAGGATGACATTCACGTATCATATAGCTGTTACGCGCCTTCCATGACCACCAGTGGCGTACGTCGGCCACACATAGTGCCACCCCAAAACAGCAGAGAACCTCCACCTTGCTGCACTCGCTGGACAGTGTGTCTCAGCAGTTCAGTCTGACCGAGTTGCCTCCAAACACGTCTCCGGCGATTGGCTTGGTTGAAGGCATATGCGACACTCATCGATGAAAAAAACCTGATGCCAATCCTAAGTGGTCCATTCGGCATCTTGTTGGGCCTGTGGTGTAGTGGTTGCAAAGATGGACCTCGCCATGGACGTAGGGAGTGAAGTTGCGCATCATGCAGCCTTTTGCGCACAGTTTGAGTCGTAACACGACGTCTTGTGGCTGCACGAAAGGCATTATTCAATACGGTGGCGTTACTGTCAGGGTTCCTCTGAGCCATGATCCGTAGGTAGCGGGCATCCACTACAGTAGTAGCCCTTGGGCGGCCTGAGCGAGGCAGGTCATCGACAATTCCTGTCTATCTGTATCTCCTCCATCCCTGAACAACATCGCTTTGGTTCACTCCAACACGCCTGGACACTTCCCTTGTTAAGAGCCATTCCTGGCACAAAGTAACAATGCCGACGCGATCGAACCGCGGTATTGACCGTCTAGGTATGGTTGAACTACAGACAACACGAGCCGTGTACCTCCTTCGTGGTGGAACGACTGGAACTGATAGGCTGTCGGACCCCTCCGTCTAATAGGCGCTGCTCATGCACGGTTGTTTACATATTTGGGCACGTTTAGTGACATCTCTGAACAGTTAAAGGGACTTTGTCTGTGGTAGAATATCCACAGTCAACGTCTATCTTCAGGAGTTCTGGGAATCGGTGTAATGCAAAACATTTTTTGATGTGTGTAGTTCCCGAAAGGAACCCAGCCTTCCCCCCAGTGATGCCCATTTGAGTTCCCGAAGCGTCTCGGTAACACGTTTTGTTCGAACGTACCGGAAAAAAATTGCCTCGATGTCTTCCTTCCATCCGACTTGATACCGACGCCAAACCCTCTAGCAGTATTCAAGAATTCGTCGCACCAGCGTCCTATAAGCGGTTCCCTTACAAGTGGACCACCCATTCCTAAAATTCTCCCAATAAGCCGAAGTCGACGATTTGCCTTCCCTACCACAATTATCACAAGCTCGTTCCACTTCATATGCCTTTGATAGGTTAAGCCCAGGTATTTAAACGACTTGATTGTGTCAAGCTGGACACTAGTAATACTGTATCAGAACATCACCGGTTTGTTCTTCCAACTCATTTGAATTAAGTTACGTTTTCCCACATTTAGGGCTACCTGCCAGTCATCACACCAACTGGAAATTTTGTCTAAGTCATCTTGTATCTTCCTACTGTCATTCGACTTCGCCACCTTACCGTAGACCACGGCATCAACAGCAAACAACCGCAGAGTGCTGCCCACACTGTCCGCGAAATCATTTATGTATATAGAGGATAACAGCGGTCGTATCACACTTCCCTGGGGCACTCCTGACAATTACCTTGTGTCTGATGAAACTGTTGGTAATTGACAAATAACTGAAAAGTGGCAGCATACGGGTTCTGTAGCCTTAAATTTTAACTCGTTTCCTAACCTAACGACAACCTCGAAATGCGCAATGTATCCTCGAAAACGGCTATCTAGACGCTCTGGCAGAACTCAAATGGTTCAAATGGCTCTAAGCACTACGGGACTTAACATCTGAGGTCATCAGTCCCCTAGACGTAGAACCACTTAAACCTAAATAACCTAAGGATTCGAACCTTCGACCGTAGCAGCAACGCGGTTCCGGACTGAAGCGCCTAGAACCGTTCGGCCACTGCGGTCGGCGTGGCAGAATTAAATTCACCATCACTTTGTACACGGCTTTTAAGCGCAAACTCGCGACAAAAAATTTTCATGATTTCTTTGTTTGCATAGCCATTTTCGGCAGCAAAATTTCAGTCTTAGCGCTAAAGGCAAACTGTTACTTCTCGATGTCATTGTTTGCCAGAATATGTCCTCACACTGGCTACACGGGATGCTGCGTTACCAGCCGATGAGCATTCCTGGTTGGCTGGTTGGCACTTGGTTGTAGATTGTAGGCGACACAAACAGATTCCAAACGAAGAAATAATGATAGGAAGAAAAACAAGAGCAAATAGGAAAGTCAATACAATGATGAAAATGACGCTGCGAAGTTTTAGATACAAAAAAGAACATTTAAACCAATTAATTGACTAACAATTATAATCATAGTCTTTTGATTACATTTAGGAAAATAAAAGCTTTCGCTGCATTTGACGATATTCAAATTTTCGACCCTTTAGAAGTCAGGTTCATACACTAACCACTACGCTACGCCATTAGACTGCAAAATGCTATTGTGTTTATGGCTCTGGTGTCCAAGTCGCAACGATTAATTGACAGCCTTAAAAAAATTCGGCTTCACGCAATGTCAGGCGAAGCTTACCTAATGTATGCCGATTTCTGTGATTATAATAACAGTATAAATGCCACTGAGTCGCGCCTTGTGCGAAAAGGTCCACAGTGTTTGGTTAGTGGCGTGTATGAAGCGTTGAAGCATCTGCATTTGTTTAGCATTGTTGTGCGTGTGTGTGTGTGTGTGTGTGTGTGTGTGTGTGTGAGAGAGAGAGAGAGAGAGAGAGAGAGAGAGAGAGAGAGATTGAGAGAGTTTTATGAAATACGAAATAAAAGGGCCAGACACAGGATTCAAGATCTAAATTCAAGAAAGAAAGAATCCCGGACAAGAAACTGGAAGTGAACTAATTGTCGTGGCAGTTTGGCAACGGCGAACCGTTCGGGTGCGACGATGAGCGCTGCGACTGGAGGAAACAAGCTGCAGAGCGTGAAGTGTCAAATGGCTCTGAGCACTATGGGACTCAACTGCTGTGGTCATCAGTCCCCTAGAACTTAGAACTACTTAAACCTAATTAACCTAAGGACATCACACACATCCATGCCCGAGGCAGGATTCGAACCTGCGACCGTAGCAGTCGCACGGTTCCGGACTGCGCGCCTAGAACCGCGAGACCACCCCGGCCGGCCAAAGTGAAGTGTCAACTATCAAGCAATTTTAATCGAAGTGTAGTTCTGCAGCGTTATTCGTCCAACAGGGCATCTAGCCTGCTGTCCGACCGCTGCTTAAGAGTTATTTTAGGATACTAGAGAAGATTAGGGATGGAAAAAACGGATCGATTAAAACTGGTATTTTTCGGCATTTGTTTGTTCTGGTTATAACAGGCTTCTTTTCATTTTTAATAATAACTGGGTAAATGAACCGGGATATCAATTTCGTATAGCAGCACTGCTAAAAGTTTGGTTTCTACATAAAACTTTTGTTGAAAACGAGTAATGTTTATTCGTAAAATTTACGTTGTTTCGAAATGTTGGATTGTTATAAAATTGGGAGAAGCCATCAGCAGTGTTTTAATAACAACGCTTACAGCTAGAAACTAACAACAAACACTTGACGTAAGAATCGAGACAGCAGTGCAGAAACAACAATCACTTGCCTTGTGGCATGGACTGTTAGACGTTACACTTGTATACGCAGTGTGGAAGACTTTCCCTCATCTGTCTGTTGTGTGGTTTCCCGCTGTCGTACTCGGACGTCACTTGTATTGTTTGTTGTTGTGGGCTTCAGTCCTGAGACTGGTTTGATGCAGCTCTCCATGCTACTCTATCCTGTGCAAGCTTCTTCATCTCCCAGTACCTACTGCAACCTACATCCTTCTGAATCTGCTTAGTGTATTCATCTCTTGGTCTCCCTCTACGATTTTTACCCTCCACGCTGCCCTCCGATGCTAAATTTGTGATCCCTTGATGCCTCAGAACGTGCCCTGCCAACCGATCCCTTCTTTTTGTTAAGTTGTGCCACAAACTCCTCTTCTCCCCAATTCTATTCAATACCTCCTCATTAGTTATGTGATCTACCCATCTAATCTTCAGCATTCTTCTGTAGCACCACATTTCGAAACCTTCTATTCTCTTCTTGTCCACACTATTTATCGTCCACGTTTCACTTCCATACATGGCTACAGTCCATACAAATACTTTCAGAAACGACTTCCTGACACTTAAATCTATACTCGATGTTAACAAATTTCTCTTCTTCAGAAACGCTTTCCTTGCCATTGCCAGTCTACATTTTATATCCTCTCTACTTCGACCATCATCAGTTATTTTGTCCCCCAAATAGCAAAACTCATTACATAATGGTACTATTCCTAGTTTGAAAGTATTTCACAAAGTGCAGTAACAGTGACATACAATGCTGCATTTTCTTGAAAAGATTATAAACGGGACGAAGCCCAAAAAGCTTTGAACATTATATAAGGAGGAAACGTCCACGATGTTCCTTGAAAGATAAGGTAAATATTGTTGATATAATTTTACTAACGTGCTATAAACTCGAGATAATAACTGAACCCTTAATATTGTGGTTACTTCAGGCTGAAATACTGTTACCATCAACTATTGACCTTTCGCTCTCACTGTCACCTCACCCATCTTCTTCACCTTCGCAACCTTTTCTGGGGACAATTACAGCAATTTCTGCTGAAGCCTCAACCTCATATCGATTATGATTTCCTATTCCTTCATCTTGATTAGAATTTTTCAATGTTCCTTCGAAGTCCTCAATCTAACTGGAAGTAAAAACAACAGAAAAACTAAATTGGTTATTTCAGAAACCGGTTATTTTGGGTGGTTTTAACGCTCTGGTTAAACTGGAGACGAAAAGAAGCGCTGTAATCGAAAATCAGTTGTTTCAACGATAACCGCTACCCTTTCTGCGGCACACCACTCTGTCAGAAACTCATCTTTTCATCAAAGCTCCTTCCTCTACTTCAATAAGCTCGTAAGCTGTATTTGTAAAACTTCTGATTGAGAACAGTTATTTTACTTCGATTTACTATTCTTTCTTACTAATTCTCTCCGTTACTTTACTTCGGTGGCAAATTAAATTCCACGCATATTTTTAGTGGATTTCATTGTCTACACCAAGTGCTCACTTACTATTGTTGACTTTTATATGACCGATTATGTTTTATATCCTGTTTTATAACATTTTGTTGCAATTATTGATTTTGATTATTTAGGGAAACTCAAGGTAGGAAAATGTTTTGGCTCCAGAAGGGAGGTCAAGAACGTTCGTATTGCGTAAACTTTGAAGAGTCGTTATTCGGAAATGATATCTATTCACTAGTAAATTCATGAACAATGTACGTCGACAGTGCAGTTTTTTGTCCTCTTAGCTGTTCACTACTCCATGATGTGCGACAGATACGTCAGCCTAATGGCGGAGGTAGAACATTTACAAAGAAGGGTCACGGTTCAAAATGGTTCAAATGGCTCTGAGCACTATGGGATTTAGCTGCTGAGGTTATCAGTCTCCTAGAACTTAGAACTACTTAAACCTAACTAACCTAAGGACGAGGCAGGATTCGAACCTGCAACCGTAGCGGTCGCGCGGTTCCAGGCTGTAGCGCCTAGAACCGCTCGGCCACAAAGGCCAGCAAGGGTGACGGAAACGCTGAGAAATCTCCACAGTCAGAAACTCGAAAAAAAGCTTACAATATCTTGCGAAAACTTATCAAAAATTCTCGGTGGCCTTTACAAATATGCTTCATCCCCTATGCAATGTTCCACTGGAGATAGCGTAGATAATATTAGACCAATAAGAGGTTCTACAACAGCTTGTAAGTAACCAGTCTTGCAACGCTTCACCCGTGATTAGCCCGGAAAGAAAGCTTACATGTCATACAGTCAAGAGTACCGACTATAAAGCACTTTGTAGTGATCTAGATTATAGATGTGTATGGAAACCAAACAAATAAAAAAGTTAATAGTTCTCTGGATCTCCTCGAAGTAGATACAGCAAATATTGGTTAAAATGCGGAAACCATTCCCAATTCCTTTCTATACAGAAAGATCTACTCAATCGGTTAAGTCATTTTGAACCTTTGTGCTAGAGTCCATGCCTCTGATTTTCGGTATTTTCCCAATCTGCATTATCAGCAGCTCAGAGAGCACAATCACTAGCGAATCTCTAGAGAAGAAGACATGAAAATAATGAGAATAAATAGTAAAAGACATCTTCTAACCTTGGAAAAAAGCGGCAAGTACAAAAAAACTGAAAAGGAAGCATTTTTCAATAACCCAATGCTCATCACAGACAACTCACTATTCACAGTAGTAGATGAAATAGTAAATTAATACCTCAAAAATGATCATGAACCCCATTCCCTCATTCTTCCCTAACCTACTCCATATACACTCTAAACCAAATATAGAATTCTCTGAACACCTGGATCTCCTTACGCACTCCCTGATAGTCACTACACCCGCATTTAATCTTCTGAAAACCCGTCCATCCTCCCAGCGTATTAATGTAATGTGCTTATTTCTGTAGTATTATTTTTTTTAAATTAAGGAAAAAGAGCACACGTCTAAGAATATCCAAGCGAATGCTGACTGCACAGGAATTAGCTTAAGAAATACGATAACTACAAAACAGTTTGTGACGTCAAAACGTGGCGATGTTTTATAATAAAATTGAGAGTGCGACCTCTGACCTATGACCAAATGAGATGAAACGCAGATTTTGCTCAGAAAAACGAATAACCGAAAGTAATATTTTATTAATTTATAAATTATGGAGTAAACAGTTGTCTAATCTATAAGTATCGCATATAAAAGCTAAACTGTTATTCCTGATGAAATCCCCTGAAGACGGCATAATGTAACAGACACAACGCGTCTGGAACATAAACAAATATAGAACGCAGCAAGAAAAAGGCTTTCAGTTTGTAAAACGAATATATATTTCCCCCTGGCCACATCAACGAAATACGTTTGAATACGAAAATGGTATGGCCTCTGTCACTACGGGGGTTTAGAGAGTATTCGAGTCGACCAGATTTAAGTGACAGTGATGAAAACAGTTAAAATAACGTCACCCTGACACGGACCCTTGTGTTTAACGATTGCGAATGTGACATTATCGAAGGGCGTTGTACAACAGTTAGAAAATCAAATTTAGAGAAAATTATCTTTGTCAGAACGCTAAGGTGTGAATGTGTCGTGATCTGTCTCTGTCACGAAACTATGAAAACAAAGCCGCTACGGGCAACATCAGCGGTGGCGACTATTTATTGAAATGAGTTCTGAACAAACAATTATATATCGTACGAATTAAGACACGATTCCCCCTCATTTGTAAATCGCTGGTTTAGGAGACTATTTTCAACTATGTTCACGTATGTGATAATTGGAGTGAAATATCGACGTGGTGTGTTCGTAATAGTGCTGAGGCACAAAAGTGTTACGTAATAAATGTTCCGAATTTACGTGAAATGAGGTAAAAATCTTCCTTTGGAAATGAAACTTAGGGTTTTTAAACCGTTAGACATGTGTAATGTGATATGCAGTTGAGGAGTGGTACACTTGTACGTTTATTGTAACTTAAAAAATTGCGACAGATGGAGAAATCAGCAAAAATTGTATAAAAATAGCGTCTCCGGGACTCTTGACGTGCCATCTCTTGGGTGGTGCCTCTTCCCCGCAGGAGGCGGCGAGGGGGGTAGGGGGCGGGGGCGTGGAGTATTTTTGCGCCATTTTAATTTGGGACAACTGAGCAGTGAACTTTTCCAGCCTGACCCAACTGATTTACAGCTCCCGGCCTTTTTTTTAAGATGTTCAGAGTTCAGGCTACTTTAATTTTGGACGATTCTCGCCAAAAATTTAATAAACATGCATAGTGCAGCGGGAGAGGAACCAGAAGCGACGTCATCCTGGGGAGAGGAGGGCATTGCAATTTGTAGGGTCAAACCATCTTACCCGACAGTTGATCAAATTAGAATCATTCTCATGAAGTATTCAGATGCCAGTCTGTGCTTGCCGACTTGTGACCTTTCCGCACCACATAACGTCAAAATGCTCAGGTGACGTGTTACTGTTAAATCTTTACTGGAAATTCTGTTAAATTGAATTATGTTGTACATAAAGAAGCATGGTCTAATGATAACGTCTTCGACTACCAGTTCAACCGTCCTGGGTTCCTGGTTCATTCCCAACTACTGTTTAGATATTGAACAGCAATGGCCGTGAAAGACTTCCAGTATAAGCAATCACCTTCAGTTTGCCAACGGCGTTTTCGAGAAGGGCAAAGGGGCGTATAGAGATAAGGGTACCGCTACTGTGGGAAACTGCTCCTAAGGGTGGGAGAATCAACAATTATGAACGACGTATGATTCAGAGGGCAATGGAAACGACTTCATCTAAGAAACAATGTGTAGCTATACTAAACGTGGCATACAACCGAAGAAAAGAAGTCTTTCTACATTAGTTCGGTATTCAGATCTCCGGGAGGGAACAGACAAGCGGGAGGTGACCATGAGAAAAACACTGAAAAATCAATAAAACCGTAACATTCTACATGTTGGAGCATGGAAAGTCTGAGGTATAACTATGCTAGGGAAGCTGGAAAAATCTTGAAATGGAAATGTGTAGCACCAGTCTAGGTATAGCAGGATTCAGCGAAGTCAAACGAAAAGAACATCAGGATTTCTGGCTACAAAAGCAAAGGGTAATATCAACAGCAGCCGAAAATGGCATTACGGGAGTACCTTTCGTTATGAATAAGGGAACGAATGAGGTACTGTAGACAGTTCTATGATTGGGCTATATTCATCAAAATCGGCAAGAGACCAAAGCCAAGAATAACATTTTAGGTATGTACACTGACGTCACAAGCAGAGGAAGATATAGATGATGAAAATCTAATAACCATGAGTGACTGCAGCGCTGTAGTTGACCGTGATCTCTGCGATCATTTCGCCTACGGCAGTGGTGGTGTGCCGTCGCATCGTTGTGGTCGCTCTGCGTGTTGCTGGCGCTTGCTGACGAGTCGAACTCGTGGCTACAGTACTAACTTCACAGTCACCCTATGGGTACGAAATTTATAAAGTTTACCT
This sequence comes from Schistocerca nitens, assembly GCF_023898315.1. NCBI lineage: Eukaryota > Metazoa > Arthropoda > Insecta > Orthoptera > Acrididae > Schistocerca > Schistocerca nitens. Next base: position 312,563,465 of record NC_064619.1, on the reverse strand, counting down.
CGATCTTGGTTTGATAAATGAGGGAGTTGTTTGTTACACATGCAGTTATATCGGTAAAGCTGCACGCAGAGCTGATAGACAATGAAACTTGTATTCGAGAAACGACACAGGCTGTCGGCTGCGAGGAATTTCAGAATTGTAAACGTCAAGTTGTCAACGTTGCAATCCACTATCCTAAGTTGAGTCCCTGATCAGTTCGATTATTTAATCTCCCATTTGCAATGGAATTCGAATGTATTCGATACGCCCTATCACCTTCCTGCATGGCTATACAAATAACAACCTGGAAATAACAGCATACAAACACTTTAATGTGAACAATGATATTAGGAATGAGAAAACTGAGTTCAAGAAATATGTGCCTTCTTTTATTGTGATCCATTGCTCCAAGACCTTCGTGGTATATGGAGAGCAGCCGCGGACGTGCGTCATTTGCGGCTCCACAGGACGTCTTACTAGCGGATGCCTGCGGATCAAACAGCAACGTCAGGAAGCAGGAAGAACAGCTATACGCGCAAAATGCGAATAGATCCTCCGTCGCCAAGCGGAGAGTTTTCTGGAGTGGAGTACATGACAGGAAATCGCGATCTGTGTGCCTCTAGCGAAAATGCAAGTACACAGAGGGACGAATCCGACAAACAGCAACTTCAGAATGAACACTCAGAGGACAGGCCAATGTTACGCTGTTTGCAGATGTTCGAGCTAAAGAAGTTAATAGTAATCTGAGCCCTAGCAATTTTGAGACATTCAACGCTAACACGAAAACGGGTGCAAGAGTCGGATCTAGTACAGCCACAAGGTCCCAAGAAAGTGACAAGAAAACAACAGCACATTGACCGCTGACAAAGATCATCATCATAGATAGCAATCTCCGAAATCCAAACGGATGGAGCGAAAGCAGAAAGTTTCAACGTGGAAGCAGCAAGCTTAAGCTTGGAAAATATCAGAAAAACCCAGCACTACAGTGGAGCTGAGGTTGTTAATATGAGCGTGGAAGACAAGACAGACGAACTTATGGACACAACAGACAGCAACCTTCCTGACCGTATGACAGTCCGACGACACCGATCAAGAACAGAGCCCCCATGTTCGCGCAAGCACCTAAGAGAACTACTTTTATATCTCCATCTAAATCCACATGGCTACACTGCAAATCACAGTTAACTGCCTGGCAGAGGGTTCATCGAACCATCTTTACTATAATTATTTATTATTCCAATCTCGAGCAGCGCGCGTGAAGATCGAACATCTGTATATTTCCGCGCGAGCTCTGATTGCCCTTATTTTATTATGATCAACGTTTCTCCCTATGTAGGTCGCGCCAACAAAATATTTTCGCATTCGGAGGAGAAAGTTTGTGATTGAAATTTCTTGAGAAGATTCTGCCGCAACGAAAAGCGCCTTTGTTTTAATGGTGCGCATCCCAAATCCTGTATCGTGTCAGTGACACTCTCTCCCCTATTTCGCGATAATACAAAACGTGCTGCTTTTCTTTGAACTTTCTGGATGTATTCCGTTAATCCTACTGACAAGGATCCCAGATCGTGCAGCAGTACTCCGAAAGAGGACGGACAGTGGTAGTGCAAGCAGCCTCTTTAGTAGATCTGTTACATTTTCTAAGTGTTCTCCCAATAAAACGCAGTCTTTTGTTTGCCTACCCCACAACATTTTCTGTTTGTTGTTTCCAATTTAAATTGTTCGTAATTGTAATTCCCAGGCATTTAGCTGAATCTGCGGCCTCTGGATTTAATTGATTTACCTTGTAACCGAAGTTTAATTGATTCCTTTTAGCATTCGTGTGGATGACCTCACATTTTCATTATCTAGGGTCAACTGCCAATTTTCGCACCATTCAGAGATATTTTCTAAATCGTTTTGCAAGTTTTTTTGATCTTCAGCATCATCTGCAAACAAACTAAGAAGACTGCTCAGATTGTCTCCAAAATCGTTCATATAGATAAGAAGCAGCAGAGAGCCTATAACACTACCTTGGGGAAGTCAGAAATCACTTGTTTTACACGACTGTTTTAGTACGAACCGTGACCTCTCTGACAGGAAGTCACAAATCCAGTCACATAACTGAGACGATGTTCCATAAGCACGCCATTTCACTACAAGCTGCTTGTGTGGTAGAGAATCAAAAGTCTTTTGGAAATCTAGAGATACGAAATCAATTTGAAATACCTTGTAATAACTCTCAGCACCTGGTGTGTGTAAAGAGCTTGTTGTGTTTCACAAGAACGATGTTTTCTAAACGCATGTTTACTATGTGTCATTAGACCGTTCTCTTCTAGGTAATTCATAATGTTCGAACACAGTATATGTTCCAAAATCTTGCTGTATATTGACGTTAATAATACGTGCCTGTAATTTAGTGGATTACTCCTACTACCTTTCTTGAATATTGGTGTGACCTGGGTAACTTTCCAATCTTTGGGTACGGATCTTTAGTCGAGCGTTCGTTTATACCAGTGCTATTCCTAAAGTAAAGAACGATAGGTCGCGAAATGGAAGCCACAGAGAAAATCAAAACTGTTTTATTTGCAGCAGTTAGCTACAACTTCCAACTACACTCCTGGAAATGGAAAAAAGAACACATTGACACCGGTGTGTCAGACCCACCATACTTGCTCCGGACACTGCGAGAGGGCTGTACAAGCAATGATCACACGCACGGCACAGCGGACACACCAGGAACCGCGGTGTTGGCCGTCGAATGGCGCTAGCTGCGCAGCATTTGTGCACCGCCGCCGTCAGTGTCAGCCAGTTTGCCGTGGCATACGGAGCTCCATCGCAGTCTTTAACACTGGTAGCATGCCGCGACAGCGTGGACGTGAACCGTATGTGCAGTTGACGGACTTTGAGCGAGGGCGTATAGTGGGCATGCGGGAGGCCGGGTGGACGTACCGCCGAATTGCTCAACACGTGGGGCGTGAGGTCTCCACAGTACATCGATGTTGTCGCCAGTGGTCGGCGGAAGGTGCACGTGCCCGTCGACCTGGGACCGGACCGCAGCGACGCACGGATGCACGCCAAGACCGTAGGATCCTACGCAGTGCCGTAGGGGACCGCACCGCCACTTCCCAGCAAATTAGGGACACTGTTGCTCCTGGGGTATCGGCGAGGACCATTCGCAACCGTCTCCATGAAGCTGGGCTACGGTCCCGCACACCGTTAGGCCGTCTTCCGCTCACGCCCCAACATCGTGCAGCCCGCCTCCAGTGGTGTCGCGACAGGCGTGAATGGAGGGACGAATGGAGACGTGTCGTCTTCAGCGATGAGAGTCGCTTCTGCCTTGGTGCCAATGATGGTCGTATGCGTGTTTGGCGCCGTGCAGGTGAGCGCCACAATCAGGACTGCATACGACCGAGGCACACAGGGCCAACACCCGGCATCATGGTGTGGGGAGCGATCTCCTACACTGGCCGTACACCACTGGTGATCGTCGAGGGGACACTGAATAGTGCACGGTACATCCAAACCGTCATCGAACCCATCGTTCTACCATTCCTAGACCGGCAAGGGAACTTGCTGTTCCAACAGGACAATGCACGTCCGCATGTATCCCGTGCCACCCAACGTGCTCTAGAAAGTGTAAGTCAACTACCCTGGCCAGCAAGATCTCCGGATCTGTCCCCCATTGAGCATGTTTGGGACTGGATGAAGCGTCGTCTCACGCGGTCTGCACGTCCAGCACGAACGCTGGTCCAACTGAGGCGCCAGGTGGAAATGGCATGGCAAGCCGTTCCACAGGACTACATCCAGCATCTGTACGATCGTCTCCATGGGAGAATAGCAGCCTGCATTGCTGCGAAAGGTGGATATACACTGTACTAGTGCCGACATTGTGCATGCTCTGTTGCTTGTGTCTATGTGCCTGTGGTTCAGTCAGTGTGATCGTGTGATGTATCTGACCCCAGGAATGTGTCAATAAAGTTTCCCCTTCCTGGGACAATGAATTCACGGTGTTCTTATTTCAATTTCCAGGAGTGTACTTATGTCCGCAGTCGGCGATCCGACTTAGGCGTTTGTCGTAGCGTTTTGCTTACTTTCCAGTACCCTCTTTATAGAAGGTAGCTGCCAGTGCTTTCCGCCAATTCTCTACGCTGACCTACAGCTTGTTATCTGTGCCAAAATGTTGTCTTCATAGCCAGCTGCTCATGTGAGCAGAGATGAAACTCAGAGAGAGACAATTACTGGCTGTATTGTGGGTAATCAAACATTTACAACTGAAAACGATGCAGGAGCATCTTCATTGTCCCTGCAGAATGCCGCTGAGAATTGTCTTGAAGAAGAAAACTCACGACAGTTACGTAATGTTGGCTGCATAGCTTCAGGAGAAATTTCTCACCTGGCCCTCGTACTTGGCGGGAGACACTATTGTTCTAGGTATCTTTATGTGCTCCCTGTGTGCTCAGAACTAAAAAGAACGACGTAATGCGATCGACAGGCATACTAGAGACACTGCCCAACACATCTGTGGAAAACTTCATTGGAGTTTAACTGTGATTTCCATTTCGCAACCGATCGTTCCTTACTTTCCGAATAACCCTCGTATATGATTGTTAAGTATGGAGCTACTGCATCGGCATACTCCGAAAGGAACCTTATTGGTATAGAGTCTGGAACGAAAGATTTGCTTTTATTAAGTGATTCAAGTTGCTTGAATTCTCCGAGGATATCTATCGCTAAGTTACTCATGTTGGCAGCTGCTCTTGATTCGAATTCTGGAATATTTACTTCGTCTTCTCTGTGAAGGAATATCGGAAGGCTCTGTTTAATAACTCTGCTTTCGCAGCACTGTCGTCGATAGTATTTCCATTGCTATCGCGTGTCTTGTCACTAGCATACTTTACATATGACCAGAATCTCCTTGGATTTTCTGTCAGGCCTCGTGACAAAGTTTCGTTGTCGAAACTATTATAAAACATCTCGCATTGATGTCCACACTAAACTTCGAGCTTCTGTAAGCGATCACCAATCTTGGAGATTTTGCATAGGTTTAAATTTGGCATGCTATTTTCGTTGTTTCTGCAACGGTGTTTGAACCGTTTTGTGTTCCAAGGGGGATCAGCTCCGTCGTTTGTTGATTTATTTGGTATAAATCTCTCAATTACTGACGATATTATTTCTTTGAATTCAAGCCACATCTGGTGTACCCTTACGTTGTTAATTTGGAATGAGTAGAGATTATCTCACAGGAAGGCGTCAAGTGATTTTTATCTGCTTCTTTGAATACGTATATTTTTTGTTTATTTTTGGAGGATTTCGGGGTTACAATATACAGTCTCGCTGTGTCAACCCTGTGTTCACTAATCCTTGCATCCGTTTTGATGCTCGTTATTAGTTCAGGATTATTTGTTGCTAAGAGGTCAAGCGTGTTTTCACAACCGTTTACTATTCGCGTGCACTCATGAAGTAATTGCTCGAAATAATTTTCAGAGAATGCGTTTAACACAATTTCTGCTGATGTTTTACGCGTACCTCCGGATTTAGAAATGTATTTCCGACAACATATTGAGGGTAAATTAAAATCATCACCAAAGATAATTGTATGTATTGGATACGTGTTTGAAATTAAACTCAAGTTTTCTTTGAACTTATCAGCAATTGTATCATCTTAATTGGGAGTCGGTAAAAGGATCCAATTATTATTTTATTCCAGTTGGCAAGAATGACCTCTACACATACTGACTCATAGGAACTATCTTCTTCAATTTCACTACAAGATAAACTACTTCTAACAGCAACAAACACGCCACTGCCAAGTGTGTTTAGCCTGTCATTACTGAACACCGTTAGCTCCTTCACAAAAATTCGGCTGAACTTACCTCCGGCTTTAACCACTTTTCAGAGCCTATAATGATTTGAGCATCAGCGCTTTCTACTAGCCCTTGGACCTCTAGTACTTTCCCAACACAGCTACGACAAGTCACAACTGTTATATTGATGATTCCTCCATCTACGTTCTTCCTGTGTTCGGCCTGGACCCTTTGAGACTAAAGCGCTTTCAACGTTTTCTCGAGATCCTCTAACATAAAAAGCGGCCCAGTCCACGCCACAAAGCCTCAGCTACCCTTGTAACCGCCTCCTGTGTGTAGTGGACTGCTGATCCATTCAGCGAAATCCGGAACCAAACCACCCTATGGCGCAAGTCGAGGAACCTGCACCGTACATGGTCGCGGAACCGTCTGAGGCTCTGACTCAGACCCTCCAATTGGCTCTGTACAAAAGATCTGCAATCGGTTTTGTCGACTATGCTGCAAATGGTGAGCTCTGCTTTCATCTCGCAAGCAAGACTAACAGCCTTTATCACTTCTGTTAGCCGCTCTAAACCAGAATGAAACTCTTCTGATTCAAACTGACACACATTATGGCTACCGACGTGAGACACCACCTGCAGTTGGTTGCACCGTGTGCTCTTCACGCTGGGAATGACTCCACTCGATACGCATACGGTGTGCACATTGGTTTTCTTTCCCGCGTTGGCACCCGTGTCCCTATGGGGCCCCATGACGTGCCTGACATTGGAACTCCCACCCTATTTGATTGCCCGCATCTTGCAGGCTGAGTGGTTCCCTCTGAAACAAGGCAAGTGACTGCATCTGGCTGAGGGACAGTGTCAGCCATAGACAGCACCTCAGCACCTGGAACCTGTTTATTAGACTAACGGGGGAGGTCGTAAGTGCGGCCCCATGGGAAGTCTTTTGCCACCTGCCACGCCCCGGGGCGACGTCCCAATCTACCACGGGTAAGTTGTCTACCTCAGTGCGAGTAGTACTGGCTGGCCACATGTGCGCACCGATCGGCGAATTCAAACGTACTGGACGTCCATTGGACCCACACTGCCGGCCCACAGCAGTGATGCCCATCCACTGCAGCCTCAAACTGTAACCGAAGGTATCACAGCCTGGATCTGAGAGTGAAGTGTCACCCACTCGGCTCGCAAACGCACACAGTAGTCACAGTCCCTATCCATACTAAAGATCGTGGGAAACTACGCTACGCAGACAAACAAGTACAATCGGCACGCGCTACCGAACTCTACTGTGGACACGGAGGGTAACGCAAGAACGGTGTCCAAAAATTTAGATTGACTCGCAGAGATTCAAAGACTGAACTACCAAAGCACTCAAGTGAGACTAAATAATTCGCTCGTGATTAGGAACTTGTAATATGTCACAAAATCAGTTTATTGTCCGACGAAAACGAAAACGCGAGAACTGTTGCTATTAAATATCAAATTAACACGCAGAAACTCAAGAAACTAAACTACCAAAGCACACACATGAAATAATACAATTCGATCCTGGTTAGGAGCTCGTAAAATATCACAAATCGTTACTTTCCTGTTGCTAGTTGCTTTGCGATCGGTTGCTGCTGCCTGACTAGCTGACTAACGCCAACAAGCGATCACTAGTTTTCAAAACAAACCAACAATCGACTATCGACATGCGCTATGAATATCAACAGAACTGAATCATATCTCAAGACGAAACGTCTACGGGAGTTTCTACACGCAACTGACGTGAACGCAGATATGCTTCAAGAAGGGGTCACAACTAAAATCGCTGACATTTTTGGATAAGATATCATGCATATGGGAAAGAATTGTGGGACAGCAAGAACATATAAGGTGGACGTAACGTGCCAAACACAATCTGTAACCGTGAGTGGCAGTAGGACTTGCGACAAAATTGCACGACCTGCTCTTAGAAAATATACAGAGTCTGCCGAAAAATGTATACACTCTTTGTCAGACTGTATTGGAATATCGATATTGCCAGTCAATTGAATTAGGAGTATGTTGTAGTATGGTCTTTCGCTCAACGTATGTCAGTACATTCATTGAGGGCAGCGAAAATGCATTGTGAAATGGTTTATGAAATTTGATAATGCCACTGTAGTGCAGCGTCACTGGATATGGGGTTTTGAAGCAGAACCTGCAACCCAACTAATAATTAAATGCATCAGTGATATGGTTGATGGGCATGGAACGATTTGTAATATTCAGAAACGAAGATCTTGAAGACCGCCTTCACGTTCTGCTTCGTCGACTCGTCTTGGAGGGAAGTCTGCTATGCAATGCGCAATGATGAAGATCCTGACTGTCGAATACAATTTTGCAAATTGTATCAGCAAATTGTGACAGAAGATGAATAATTTTAAACTTAGATAGGGTGGTCTAATGAGGCCCAGTTTAAACTTAAATGGAACAGTTAATTGCCACAGCTCAATTTACTGGGCACCGGAAAATCAGCAAGCTCATGTGGTTAAGGTGGTCCATTTACCAGGGCCTTAGTAGGACCCTTCTTCTTTGATAATATTCTCACTGGAGAAATGTTGCAGGAAATGCTACTCGATTTAATTTTAGAAGGTGTACGTGCGCTTCATAGAGATGATGATGAGGTCTTCCACCTACAGAAAGGGGCGCCGCCACACTACGCCGTAGCCGTTCTAGCTCTCCTGGACGACACTCTGCAGGCATACTGGAATGGAGTAAGGGGGTCCTTCGAGTCCCCCACCCCCTTGCCCACGGTCTTCTTATCTAACCCCTATGGAACTGTGAAAGATCAAGTCTATCGACGTAAGGCGCGCGTGTGCAGCGATCTCCATTGCAACATTGATGTAGGTGTGGCGACGGCTCGGTGTTGGATTGTGTATCTGGCCGCCGACCGCGGACATTTTGAACATCTAACCTGAGGATGTTCTTAACTGAATACAGTATTACTTGTGTGATCAGGCGTTATAAAAGTTTTCGTTCCTGAAACTATTTTTCTATTTTTGGAGAACTCTGTGTATGCTCCACTGGCTCCAGAGGCAACCATGGCAGAAGCGGTTTCTTTCGTTAGGACACAATGATGTACTAACGGACATTCGAGCTAATGTAATTTTAGATCGAGGATTTAATTGGGTCTTGCGTCAGGAAGATCAATGCCCGAATTTTAACTTCTATAAAGAGTTGAGTTTTTTAACGATCGGATTATACTTAATAGACTTATGGATATACGCTCGCCAGTGCTATATGATTATCTGTAGCACCTCCACGAGACAGAATTTACGCCACGAAAGATTTTATACATAATATACTTGACTGAGATATCGCCAATGAAGTTTTAGGACCATTGCCAAACACAGCTTAATACATCACATAGGAATGCTTCCAGGAGCCAGGGATCTGGCAACTAAAACTGTCGCTCCTGGATGACAAGGAACGCTCCAAGTTGTCACAGAGACTTGGACGCGGTGCGTTCACAGTCAGTCAAGGTACTCGAGGTGCATTATCTGACGGATTCCTGCTGCAAAACCAGTAATAAGGAAATGCCTTATGCATCTTGCCTGAACAAAGACCTACCGGCAGAAACAGACGCTGTATTTATTGCATCACTTGTACAATGAACCAACTGATTTAGTCGTAGATTTCTTTGAATAAAAGGCACCAAAGCAAAAATTAGTCCCATGGAACGGCAGTCGTAAGAAGACAACAAAGGGCGAGCGCGTCACACAACTGATATCAATCAAGGAAATATTTCGATATACCACATGATAATGGAAGCCAAACGAAGCCAACAGCACATCCGTAAACACCTTCGAGATGACCAACGAAATAACTACGGTGATCAAAGCCCAATTAAACTACATGTTGTGCTGTACTACACTGCTCTGAATCAGAGACAAATTTGGCTGTAGAGGACACTTTCCAATATCAAATCTACAGTTAATCCCAAGGATGGGAGAGCTTCTAGGGAACATCAGGTGAAGAACCAAACGTAATAATTATTGAATCTCCACAGTAACAAATTGCCTGAGGAGGTGGCTTACCACTAGAGTTTTTCACAGGATTATGGAATGTTGTAGGACACGAACTAACGATAACGTATAGCGAACTGTTAAAAAACAATTACTTTCCGCAAGAATTTACTGAAGTTGTGGGCACGTTCATCCGAAAAAGTGGCATAAAGCACCATGATGGGAGACTTTCGATCGATTAATCTGCTCAACTCTAACGTTTTGTTCGAATGTAGAGACGTTTGATTCTATTTTGTCTAAAACTGACATAGTGAGACAGTGGCTGTGTACAATTAACGTAAGTTTGCATGTGATGCTGCAAAATTAAATTCCAGTGAAACCAATGTAATAGCCTTCAAAGCCAATAAAATAATCACAAGACACCTAAAAAATTATTCACATCAAAACAGTGACCAAAAGACACTGAATTGTATCAACTCCACACTTTCTAACAGTAAAGCTCTAATAGTCAAGGCTGACAACGGTAACTACGCAGTTGTAATGTATGAAAATGAATATGTTGACAAAAACATGTAATTTTTCAGTTATAATAACATAATCGAATTAGGCTTTGATCCCACTTCTAAATTTCAGGCCAAACTAAAGAAAACTCTTTGTAATTTCCTCCTAACTAAATGGGAAGTACGTGACTGCATTTCTATGAACCCCACTGCCTCTTGTCTTCAGTCACAGCCTAAGATACATAAACAGCATTGTCTGATCAGGCCTATTGTTAAGTCTAGGAACAGCCCTTCATATAGATTAAATTACAAACTGCTAGCTCTTCTGAACACCCATTATACTTTTGAAACCAACTACTCCATTAGGAACACGTATGAGCTAATTGACAAAATTAAGGATGTGCACATTCCACTGACAGCTATATTTGCATCGCTTGACATTGTAAATCTTTATACTAACATCCCTATACAGGACACCATAAATATAATCAAGAGCAATCTGCTTAAACATAAGAAACTGAGCATGGCGGAAATCTATAAGCTCATTGAGTTACTCACATTGGTGCTGTCATACAGTTACTTCAGTTTTAATAACAAAATTTACGAACAGAATGATGGGTTGGTAATGGGTAGCAGCCTAGCTGGGAAGTCAGCAGACATTTACATAAACCACTTAGAGCACACATTTTTCAAAAGTAACAGCCACATCAACATCAAAATCATCTACTATAAAAGGTATGTAGGTGATGCAATTATTCTTTTTGATGGTACCAAAGAAGAAATTGACATATTAGCACCCAAGCTGAGCATCATGCACAATAACAGCAGCAGAAAATATGTCTCACTTCCTTTCCTAGGGAGCATATCCCATAAAATAAGCAATCTTTTCAAACACAGACACACATAAATATAAGCTTCCACACAAACCATAAACTTCAGCAGCTAACTATTCATAACACAAAGAATAACAACTCCCCATACAAAAGATCGGGTATATATAAACTGAAATGCCAAAATTGCCCCTCGTTCTATATTGGACAGACAGTCAGAAAGTTTGAAATTCGATTCAAAGAACATTTATATGCTAATACGTTTGATCAATCCTTCAAAATCTGCATTTGCAATGCACACAACACTTAGTGAACATTGAGTATGAAACATTTAAGACCATATCCAAATAATACATCATGCTGAGAAAGGTAGCCTCAGAAATCTGCTTGAAGAGATAGGAATATATACACATAAAAGCAAACCACCAGACCATATCCTCAATGAACATACATAGATAGCCAATGCAACTTTTCTACAAAATTTCACTCACATATTTTCCAGTTTAAAACATAAACAAACACTACTCCTTTTAACAACAGCATGTAATCAATAATCCTAACAAAATACAGGGTGATTCAAAAAGAATACCACAACTTTAAAAATGTGTATCTAATGAAAGAAACATAATATAACCTTCTGTTATACATCATTACAAAGAGTATTTAAAAAGGTTTTTTTTTCACTCAAAAACAAGTTCAGAGATGTTCAATATGGCCCCCTCCAGACACTCGAGCAATATCAACCCGATACTCCAACTCGTTCCACACTCTCTGTAGCATATCAGGCGTAACAGTTTGGATAGCTGCTGTTATTTCTCGTTTCAAATCATCAATGGTGGCTGGGAGAGGTGGCCGAAACACCATATCCTTAACATACCCCCATAAGAAAAAATCGCAGGGGGTAAGATCAGGGCTTCTTGGAGGCCAGTGATGAAGTGCTCTGTCACGGGCTGCCTGGCGGCCGATCCATCGCCTCGGGTAGTTGACGTTCAGGTAGTTACGGACAGATAAGTGCCAATGTGGTGGCGCTCCATCCTGCTGAAATATGAATTGTTGTGCTTCTTGTTCGAGCTGAGGGAACAGCCAATTCTCTAACATCTCCAGATACTGTAGTCCAGTTACAGTAGCACCTTCGAAGAAAAAGGGACCAAAAACTTTATTGGCTGAAATGGCACAGAAAACGTTCACCTTAGGCGAGTCACGTTCATACTGAGTTGTTTCCCGCGGATTCTCAGTGCCCCATATACAGACATTGTGACGGTTGACTTTCCTGTTAGTGTGGAAAGTTGCTTCATCACTAAACACAATCTTTGAAACGAAAGATTCATCTGTTTCCATTTGAGCAAGGATAAAAGCGAACAAATGTACAACTAAATGAACCTTTATAGCTCCCTTAATTCGCCGACAGATAGTGCTTAGCTCTGCCTTTTGTCGTTGCAGAGTTTTAAATTCCTAAAGTTGTGGTATTCTTTTTGAATCACCCTGTATTACATCATAATATGGCTGCCTGATCAGTCACACATTACTCCAACTGCAAAACTGGTAAAAAAAGTTGATAAGCCATACTACATTAATATAATTTCTACTGTCGCATTATTCATGTTATCTCATCTCTATATTGGTGCTTGTTTATGGCACAGCATTTACAAAATACCATATAAGTAACATTCACACAAACTGGTTACTACATTTTCCCAATTTTTTTCTAACTAATGCTCGCTGAATATTGTATGCCCACAATGTAACGTTTATTTTTTGTAATATAAATGCTTGTATTGTTACCTTGATTCTTTGTAAAAGAATTCCACTGTCAAATGAAAGCATTTTATATATTGTAATACATGAACTTCTTTGGCACTGCTTTACACCAAAATATAGCTGCCTGCTCAATCATGCATTATTGTATCTGTAAAATTGATTCAAAACCTCAGTGCGCCATACATTGTTAAGATAATTGCTACCGTCATATTATTCATTTTACCTTACCTCGATGTTGTTCCCTGTATATAGCATAGTATTTACATAATACCATGTAAGCAGCATTCATACAAACTGGTTACTACATCTGTCAACTTCATCTGTAATATTATATGCTCATAATGTAATGTTTATCTTTGTGTTTTAATTGTTCATCATGTTACGTTTATTCTTTATAAACATTCATACTGTGAAATCAAAGTAATCTATATATTGTAATATCTATAAGACAGAACATCTCTGGCGCTGTTGTATTTGTGAAACCGCAATCTTTGTGTGAACTTCACATGTGGCAAATACTTTTTGGTTTGTGTGTGTGTGCTGTGCTTTGCACAATATGCTGATATGCAAATCATATAAGTGCTGCATATACTTTGCAATATTTCAAAACTTCGCAACAAAATTTCCTGGAATTTTCGATGTAAGTACTATAACCACTAAACCTCCCATATTCGTTTACCCTTTATTACATCGTTTGGGTGTTAGTTTTGTTCATTTAGGGTGCTTCTAACATTATTTTCTACCGTAGGGCACCAATATACCAAGAATATTTCGCTACTGTGGGGGAATAAAAATCGAAAACTGACGGTTATGTAAAGTGCATCTTGTGGATCTTGTGAACAATCGTCTGATGATGAACTTGTCAGTTCGAAACCGGTTACGGTGCTATTTACTTAAATAAATAGCATTATTAATAGTGGCTGGTTGCTATCTTCTTCTTTGTAAGAATCAACCTACATTAATAGAGACGTTTTATATTTAACTTCGTTATATAAATGTCAAACTACATTTATATTTTTAGTTTTAAACAAAACTTTTGATAGATTTAACCACGTATTTTTATTAAGTCTGATGCGTAGAATGGGATTTAATTTTCAGTTTTCGGGTGTGATACAAGAATAAAGCCAGTGGTCAGTTAGAAGACCCTGTCTCTCGATCAATCTGTTCCACAAGGGTGTCTTTCATCTATGACTTCGTATAGAATAGCCGTGAAGCACTACTTTTGCATCTGCATTAAACCTACAAGGATTAGAAGTTTCCAACGTCAAAACAGACTGACGTGCATATGCAAATGACACAGGCGTTCTCATAAACAAGAATACACATATCGAAACAGTTTCAGTGATAATAACGGCTTATACCAACGCCTGCGGTGTGAAGTTAAATGAATATAAATCCAAGATTATGCCCACAGGACCCAACAAGGATCATACATAATCATTCTAGCTTCAGAGGACTGATAAGATAATGATTGTAACACCGATTCTGCATGACACGATGAAGTTCAACTGGGAGCATAAGCTCAATCCAAGTCATGTTGAAAGACACAAGAATCAGCCATTCTGTCGTTTCCAAAGAGCAATATTTCTAAAGATTTATATCCTCAATAAGACGTATCACACGGCTGTGCTGCTGTCTATTCCGTGTGAGATCGCACATAAAATTTGACTGCTGCGTGCTGGTACGTATGCAGAGCCAACATTTTCGACGTCTCACATCTAACGATGAGATTGGCTCACCCTGATGAGTGTTTGGGTGTCAATGATGCCTTTTCACAGTACATTGCGACGTTTATGAACCGAATTTCTAAATTGCTGCAGAGTGACCAAAACTCTGTTCACTATCTTTGCCACAAAAAAAAAAAAAAAAAACAACTGCTTGGTGCCATTTACACGTAGGACACACTAATGGCCAACTAGCACTTGCCTGTAAATATTATACGGAATTGATCTACCTGCAAGAAGCACTTAGCCAGTATACCACTTCCAAGATACACATCTTACTGACTAAGGGACAAACACAAAATCCTACAGATCCGAAACATGCAACAAAAATTGGAAACGTATTTCAAAGAACGTAAACAACAATAACCTCAGATCAGACACAAAATCTGTGTGGTACAATATTGTCAGTGAGAAAGTTTCAAGTGGAGAAAAATTGTATAAGGTTCTACTGAAATCGGACCCATGTTGTGATCCCTGCTAACTGGTAGATACGCTAGGACATGCCTCTGTATGCAGAGATTGCATAAGATTTGGAATTAGACAAGAAACAAAACTAGCAGTTATCAACAGAACGTCGCCCCACTATCTACAAACGAGGTGCTCCATCTAGACGAGAGTTTATACCCCAGCATAAAACACTACGGCTATGGCCAGTTTCTTGGAAATTTCGTAAATCGTGTAATTAGAAACAAAGTTGCAACGCTCGAAGAATATACGATTTATGTGGAAGCAGAAAAATATAAATTAAAGCAATTATCAAAATACTAACAATTGTTTCAAAACTTCCCGTCACACCCAATGACATAAGAAAATGAACAAGATAAATTTATCAGGGTTAGAAGAAAAATGTTAAGTATATATTCAGACTTTGCTGTAGTAGTATGGTCACATAGTCTCTGCGGGAATATGGGAAGTGACTGTTGATGAAGAAGCATAATATTTTATTTATTATTACATTTTTAGACAACGCTCGGTTACTTTCCAAGAAGATTATTTTATTTCAATTACGTAACGCTTATCATTCGTTGTCACGTCTGTACTAGGCATCGGCGGAAGATATTCAATTCAAGTAGAAGAATTTTCAGCGCATGGCACGCATGTAATTTAAGTAAATGGCAAATAACATAAAGAAGAAAAAATAACAAAAAATTAAAATAAAAGAGGGATACAGCCTTTGAATTGTAATCAAAATATTCGATCCGAACCACAGCTTAAGTTTTGAATACAAATCGTGACCAACGGCGGCCCAAGACTTCCGGCATAAGAAGTCATCCATTCCCTACCAGCATCCTCAAGAACGCAAGAGGGATTCCACTGTTAAACGCAGAAGAGAGTGTAGGTATGTGGAAAGAGTACATATAAGTCCTCTAAGAGGTGGAGGACTTGTCTGAAAATGCGAAAGAGTACGAAATAGGAGATGATATAAAAGAAATATGAGACCCAATATTAGAATCACAGTTTTTATACAGCCTTCTAAATATGCAATCAAATAAGATGGACAGCATAGATAACGAAACTTCCTGGCAGATTAAAACTGTGTGCCGGACCGAGACTCGAACTCGGGACCTTTACCTTTCGCGGGCAAGTGCTCTACCAACTGAGCTACCCAAGCACGACTCACGCCCCGTCCTCACAGCTTTACTTCTGCCAGTACCTCGTCTCCTACCTTCCACACTTTACAGAAGCTCTCCTGCGAACCTTGCAGAACTAGCACTCCGAAAAGAAAGGATATTGCGGGGACATGGCTTAGCCACAGCCTGAGGGATGTTTCCAGAATGAGATTTTCACTCTGCAATGGAGTGTGCGCTGATATGAAACTTCCTGGCAGGTTAAAACTGTGTGCCGGAATGAGACTCGAACTCGGGACCTTTACCTTTCGCGGGCATGTGCTCTACCAACTGAGCTAGTTCTGCAAGGTTCGCAGGAGAGCTTCTGTAAAGTTGAGGTATTACATGTCATGCGTATTAGTCGGTTGCCTTTCCCACTTCGCTGACGCAAGCTGCTACGATCTGCTTATAGGAGGCTCCAAATCCTTGTGTGTAATTTGGTGTTGGATAACGTAATTATGTTGGTGCACTGCAAGACCCTCATAAAACTGAAAACACGAATTCAAAGAGATCGTACACGCATGGAACAACCTGTCTCTCATCATGACAATGTCAAACCACACACATGCACTGCAGCATTTGCAACAATCCGACAACGTGGGGATGCTGTCAGAATGCCTCCAAATCTTTTGTGTGAAAACTCGTAAGTCTTTTTACATAAAATAAATTTTATTAATATTATATATCTTTATTCTTCATGTCTACCTATTTATTTCTCAACGTAGTCACGCTGGCGACAAATCTGATTTTCATCTATTTCCAAAGCTTAAATAGTGCCTACGAGGACTTCAATGTGATAGTGTTGTCACAGATTCATTCGCAAGCGACCAAACAAAACGAATAAATCAAACACCATGAATATGAATCGGTTACTGCTTTTAGTACGGAAAAGCGGTATCTAATAGTAGATGAACATCTTGTCCACCCGACAGGAATAAAGACCGCCCCTACGGGTACTAGAATCACGTTTAGCCATTGTGCATTCTTGGCGCTGGCTGGCAGACTTCCTTACGTTGGCGCTTAAACTCGTCTAAATTAAATGCTCCTCAAACCTCACGATGTTTTTGTAACTACTCATATGTCGCCCATATAGTGTTTGGTGAAAATACTTAAAAACCGATAAAAACAAAGGTACTTAAAAATTCAATTCCTTATAAAATGTGTGTGGATTCGCATTTTCGAACAAAAATTGCACAGAGTATCAAGCATTATGTTATACATAATAGTTTCAAGTATTACTATTTTAGAGGCAATCTCTTTGGAGATATATATGATTAAGTACAAGACTGCTTTTTGCCCTACGTCTGTCCTTAACCGGCACACTGAGCCACAGGTTGTCTCTTACATTCTGCAATCTTCTCATTTTCACCCTCCCTCACCATGTTTTCCATTAAGTGCAGGGAAGTGAGCCGCATGCGCATGTTCATATCGATTCTTTCGCTCGCAGAACTTCCTTCGATTTCGAAATCTAGCTATGGCTTCCCTCGCGCCTCAGTAGGTGGGGGTCATGCGGCGCCTCGAAGCGTTTTAACTGCACCCTCAGTTCACACTAGAGGTCTGCTGTGAGTTGACTGTCGCTGAAAAAGTCAGTCTGGGTCGCAGGTTGGGCTTGCTAGCCGTGCTGGTCCGCTACACACGTTTTGATGGCAGATGTTTACGTTGCGGATTGTGTGCATGCCAACTGGAGAGTTGTCGCTCCTACCTGCCTTTGGTGTAGCGGGTCGTGCTTTGGAGTTCGACCAGGAGCGCTTCTTGCTGCCTTGGTTGGTAGACGTGGCCACATACACCGACCTTAATTCTTCCACTCTTGACGCAGGAATGAACGATGAGCACCATGGCCTGTGTGCAGTAATGTGTCACTGCGCTTCGTGAAAACCCCTGTACTTTTGCTACTGAGTTTCGTTTGGTGATCTTACCATAAGCTGATCTGGCTGAACTACTGCCTGTTAATTTGCCTGACGCCCTTAACGTGGATCAGCGTCCCAATAATAAGGAAGTGCTTGAGTTAAAGATTGATTCAGTTATAAGAGGACTTGCATTTTACCTAGGTCTGGTATGTGAGTACATGATCCAGAAACATTTCTTTTTATCCACTCAGTTTGTGCGTGCACTTTCTAGGTTTATGTAATTTTAATATTTTTCATTGTCAGTTAACATTAAGTACTTGCTTTGTGTTCGTCAGTCAATATTAAACGTCTCATGTCCATGTTGTAGTTTATTATGTTGTGTAAATTTTACTTTGTTAACGATAAATACATGCGGGTCAAATGGGCTCGGTACTCCCCCACAATTTTCGCTGCCACAGCTGGAGGCACCTCCGCTATTTACCACTAATCTGTTATGTAAATTTAATGTATATTCTATGTGTGTGTTTTAGGATCTGTACTGAACTTAGCAGTCGTTTGCGGTGTGGCCGAGTTGAACCGATTTAGTGTGCATTGGCTAACCGATATGTTTCAGCCCCTTTATTTGCATTGAATTTGTCCTTGGTTGCTCTTCTAAATGACTGCTTATGCTTGTTGATTTGCCAATGCTCCCTTTCGTATATTAAAGGAAATGTACAAGTTACATATCCTGCTAACCTGAACCATTTTTTAAATGTTTGAAGTGTTATTCAGATTGTGGTTGTTGTAATACTGATTTTCAAGTAGTCAAAATAATTGTTAAATCCAATGAGTGCTTTTCTAATATTTTTCAGTGTAAAAAGTTGAGTTTTGTTATAAATTAAAAAAGGGAATTCTCTGAGTATTCGAAAGAACAGTAATTTAAAGTTCCATTAACTTATTGTGCTGAACTATGGTATTTTCACGAGCTTAATTGTTCGTAATTGTTTGCTTTAATTTTGCCTATGTGTCAAATAAATATTGGTCGTCATTGTTTCTCTTGAATTTGGCCTCTGTGGCAAGGAAATGTTGCTTGTCATTGTTAAATTGGCCTCTGTAGCAAATACAAGTAAATTGTTGAAAACAAATGTCTTCTTAATGCTCAGTACCTTACCACTTCCAGATTCGAGATCCCTGTCTTTTGGCAAATGCCCTTTATAATTTATAAATACTGAAATTATTCATAAACTAAAGGATTAACATGTGGGAAGGAAGTGCTTTATGCTTGTAGACAAGCTCCATAACCAGCCTGTCGAATTCCCTTCTCTATCGACGGTAGTCGAAGAAGATGTGATTAATATTCAGGAGCTCGCCACAATCATTTTATAGTGATATCATGTGGTGGAGTCCACCAAGCTGTTGTCAGTGGCAGCCGTGGTTCATTTTCAACCTGGCATGATCCTCACAAATTGTCTCGCGGTTCCTGTGCCAAGAAAATTTGAGTTCAGAGCCCCCTCTGCAGCATACCATTCGACCTTTTCTAAATGAGGCTGGATTCGCCTGTACCAAGTGGCTCTTGTGTAGATCTTCAGTCTCCCATGCCTCATTCCAGTCACTTTTGGTCAAACCTCTATCACAGCAAAGAGACCTTCCGCGGGAAAGCATCGCCGTTGTGTGCCGGTCGTCATCAATTCTTTAGCCAAATAGTCCTCTTTTCTTCCTCCACATCCCCAGCAGGCCCTTGATCCAAGCAAATGAGACCTCCTTACCACTTCTGTACAACTCTGATACAGCAGCAGCTCTTCGGTATGTAACACCCCCCTTTGTCCTTACCAAGTAAAATAAGTTCTTTCACTGCGGAGAGCGAGTCCGTGAGTATGACAAGATGTTCAGCCGCTGGTCAAGCCCTAACTTCGTGTTTTGTCAAGGATAATAATTCAGGCGTGTAAATTAACGCGTCTCGCGCGGAAGCACCTGGGAGAAAATCTGATGAAAAGAAAATCGATGCATTTGAGTCGTAATACTACAGAAGGCTATTGAAAATTAGAGGGGCTGATAAGATATGAAATGAGGTTCTCTACAGAGCGACACGCGTGGGAAAAACCGAGAAGAGGAAGAAGAGACAGGATGATAGGATATCATCAACAAACAACTTCCACGTTGTTAGAGAGAGCTTTATAGAGTAGAAAATGTAGAGGAAGACAGAGACTGGAATATATCCAATAACAATTCAGGATGTTGGGCGCTAGCGCTACTCTGAAACGAAGAGCTTGGTGCAAGAGAGGAATTCGTAATGAGCTACATCAAACACAATCAGTCAGAAGACTGATGCTCCCCCCCCCCACCCCCACCCCCTCCCCTGGCCCCCACCAAACCCCCATCCAAAAAAGTAGTAGGGAATATTATTACGGCGTAGATGCGAGGATATATGAGCTTGATAATGTTAATATGAGTGAAAAAGAAAGCCTGTAATGACTGGAAAGGTATTTATATTAATATCATCGTACACCAATGTAGTAAAAATTTCCACCACGTAACTTTGCGCTTTGTACTAAAACAGTTCGTCTTTTTCTACCAAACAGGGTACTCAAAAGCCATATATCCATGCCCAAATGACACAAATTCACCTGTTGATGGACGTATGATGTTCCGAATATCAGTTTGTATTTTCAGTTGATGTTAAAGCAATAGTTATGAAAATAATTAATATACTTCCAGCCAGAAGATAAGATATCCGTGGAACTATATTAGGTATCCACTACAGAAACAGTTGATAACTATGCACTGTCACAGATGGCTTCACTCCAAACTCCGTACTGAACAGTAGAGTCATCCAGGCGTTCATATCGCGGAGGAACGTTGCCAGACTTGGAGGAGAGTTCTGGATGGCGTCGGGATTGTGAGAATAAGATAGGAGAGATTTGGGTGTATACTGAGACTGAGGCTCCGTACCCGAACTGTGTAAGAGGGGAATACGCTAATGTTGCTATTAAGTATCCTGCACTTTGCAGTGTACAGACTTAGCGCAATTTGCAAGCTGTGTCATAATTAATGGCATAAACCCTTACAGTTAAAGTAAACGATACTAGAAGCAAAAGAGTCTAAGTAAAATTAGGTCCACAAACGAACCGTTTGCGAAATAATTGCGAGTTTGTGTTTACTACCACCACCCACTAGATTCTGTGTATCGTCATCCCAGTTAGGGGGTGTACAGCATTAATAGAAGTTATTAAAAATACTTTGGTGGAAGAGCAGGTGTATTTAATGATCACGAGAACAGTTACAAGACTGTACTCGTAGTTAAAGGTGGTGTTGAAAGAGTCGTTTTTGTACACGGATGCAAACTTGTACCCGTCGATACAGTGAATTTCGAATCCTTTAAAACACGCCTGCATCACTTCAAAATTCTTGAAAAGCATTGGCAAGTATCTGCTCCAACTCTTCATCCGTGTTCCAGAGTGGCGTACTACATTTCAAGATGGTCCCAAAGACAGAAATTCATGGGATTCAGATCAGGGGGTCGTGGAGGCCACGATAAGGTACTCTTAGCCCAATCCATCATTAGCCATATCAGGACGTTAGATCGACTCCCCATAGGAACAATTGGGTGGTTCGTCACAAATATGCCACATCCGATGGCGTTGTTCTAAGGGAACATACTCAAGCTGTCCTGCAAGATGATTCCGCTGAAACCGAAGGTAATTCCGTCCATAGAGCTCGTTTGGTAACATTTACGGCCCAATACAACCATCACCTAGTACCCCTAACCACTCGTACAATAAGAAACGTAGGTGATGAGGCTCATGCACAACATGTGGGTTGGGTCCTCGATCACTCGAAAGTGAGAACTGTGACAGTTAAGCGCACATCACCAGTGAACCTTGCTTCATCTGTAAATAAAATGTTGTCAAACGTAGAGTTGCCTACAGCTTTTTGTTGCATGCGCTGACAGAAAGCTAGTCTAGGACAGAAGTCCGCATCATTAAGTCAATGAACTCGTTGGAGGTGATATGAGAACATTGCACGGTGATGCATTATTCTCCAGCAATTTGTGTGGCAACTCTCATCGAGATTCCTAGTGATCGTTCTGCTGTTTCCAGCATAACATCTTCAAGCACAGGTGTAATTCGTGTAGGCCTATCCATTGCCGCAGCAAGTGAAAAGCTCTCAATTTCTCGGAGGCGTTGATGCACTCTTGTAAACGTGCCTTCCTGCAGAATATGCTTCTTGATACAAGCGTGGAGCCTCCTGTGAACTGCTGTTAGCCCTATCATACATGAAAAGCATTTGTGCATACTCCTAGGTACTCTAATGTTTGATGTTAGTACCAACTCTCGTACAATACAACTGACTCTACGCAAACAACTGACATCAGTGGAGCACTGATTGCATACTGTACTGTCGTATCCATTCTGTTTACAACTCCATGTCTCGGAAACGTAAACAGACTACACCACGAACAGGCATAGGTGTATGTATCAGTCACTAATATTTCTTTTTACAGTCAATCGCCCTCCAACGGCACGTCCGGGATGCGTTTTCATTAACTGGTACTTCTTCTATAAGTCAAGGATAACAATGAACAACAGTGCAAGATTAGTATTTTACTGCCAGCAGTAGGACTGTAGAATCTGGTTGGACAGCTCAGTCCCGTGAAGCAAATGTTGTTTACTGATGATTTCGATATCTTCCTCGCATCAAGCGCACTGAGCGCTTTAATAATATCGTGATGCTACAATAATAGTAATATGAATCTTTAAAATTCTAAAATGAAACTAGACAGTCACATCTTCTACGACACAGCCCTAGAAACGCATTCGTTATTCGATATTATGTCTACGTTTACCTGAATTTGTTTCTTCAGACTTTTACAGTTCTATGCAGCAGTATTTGTTGTCCTATGCACAACGAGCAGTAAAGCATCGCCATCTTCTCTACAGAGCTTTTCCTTCCTCACTTCGTATTTTTTTAAGTGTACCACCTTCCCTTGAGACACAATTTACTGGCCTCTCTAATCTAGCAAACAATCCTATGCTTGTTTAGTTTGTGCCATATCATTCACACTGAAGAGCCAGAGAAACTGGTACACCTGCCTAATATCGTGTGGGGTCCCCGCAAGCACGCAGAAGTGCCCCAACACGACATGGCATGGGCCGCACTAATGACTGGAGTAGTGCTGTAGCGAATTGACACCATGAATCCTGCAGGGCTGTCCATAAATCCGTAAGAATGCGTGGGAGGGAGAGGGGGGGGGGGGTGGAAATCTCTTCTGAGCAATACGTTGCAAGGCATCCCAGGTATACTCAATTACGTTCATGTCTGGGGAGTTGGATGGCCAGCGGAAGTGTTTAAACTCAGAAGAGTTTTCCTGGAGCATTGTCCTGCTGAAATTGTACAAGTCAGTCAGAATGAACAATGGACATGAATGGATGCTTAAGTATGTGGCACCTGTCACAGCCGTATCTAGACGTATCAGGGGTCCCACGTTACTTCAACTGCACAAGACCCACACCATTACAGAGCCTCCACCAACTTGAACAGACGCCTGCTGACATGCAGGGTCCATGGATTCATGAAGCTGTCTCCATACCCGTACACGTCCATCCTCTCGATACAATTTGAAACCAGACTCGTCCGATCAGGCAACATGTTTCCAGTCATCAACAGTCCAATGTCGGTGTGGACGGGCCCAGTCGAGGCGTAAAGTTTTGTGTCATGCAGTTATCAAGTGTACACGAATTGGCCTTCGGATCCGAAAGCCCATGTCGATGATGTTACCTTGAATAGATCGCACGCTGACACTTGTTAATGGTCAAGTATTGAAATCTGCAGCAATTTGCGGAAGGGTTGTCTTCTGTCACGTTGAACGATTCTCTTCAGTCGTCGTTGGTCTCGTTCTTGCAGGATCTTTTTCCGGCTGCAGCAATGTCGGAGATTTGATGTTTTACTGGATTCCTGATATTCGTGCTACATTCGTGAAATAGTCGTACGGGAAAATCCCCACTTCAGCGCTACCTCGGAGACTCTGAGTCCCATCGCTGGTGCGCCGACTGTAACACCACTTTCAAACTCACTTAAATCTTGGTAAAATGCCATTGTAGCAACAGTAACAGATCTAACAACTGCGCCAGATACTTGATGTCTTACATAGGCGTTCCCGACCGCAGTGCTCATATTGTGTCTGTTTACATATATCTGTATTTGAATATGCATGCCTATACCAGTTTCTTTGGCGTTTAAGTGTACATTACGCAACAGGATTGAAGTATCACTTTTTCGGGACCCTATAATTGTCTCCCACTGCAACGCATAACTTTGAGATTTTGCTCAAAGACGAATACAACCTTTCTCCATAATGATGAAAAGTGTGGTGTCCTACGTTGTTAGCCTCGGGCTCGACGACGCTTCATACATCAAGGTGTAGATACATGCGAAAAAAGTCACAGCAGCTAAGACTTTTCATCTCTCGTCCAAATCTCTCTCTTGCTCTCCCAATACCTTTTCGTCCCCTGCTTGAGCAATGATTGGCTTCCTTGTAATTGTCAATAATAATCTTCTTGACTAATGAACAAGTTCTCATTTGCTGCGAAAGTTTGATGTCACACTCCTTCGTCCACACAAGCATTAAGTATTATAAACCTATTGT
The DNA here is from genome assembly GCF_023898315.1 of Schistocerca nitens. Lineage (NCBI taxonomy): Eukaryota > Metazoa > Arthropoda > Insecta > Orthoptera > Acrididae > Schistocerca > Schistocerca nitens. Next base: position 312,538,827 of record NC_064619.1, on the reverse strand, counting down.
GTTAGCCGGTCGGAGTGGCCGTGCGGTTCTAGGCGCTACAGTCTGGAGCCGAGAGACCGCTACGGTCGCAGGTTCGAATCCTGCCTCGGGCATGGATGTGTGTGATGTCCTTAGGTTATTTAGGTTTAATTAGTTCTAAGTTCTAGGCGACTGATGAGCTCAGAAGTTAAGTCGCATAATGCTCAGAGCCATTTGAACCTATTGTGTTATCGTTAACACTGGCACTATAGATAATGGAAGTGTATAATGTACTTTATGTGCCTTTCTTTAAACTTGGAGCGGTGATTACTATCAACGACGAAGTACAGGAGATATGTTTGAGGTTCTTTGGTAAAAAAATTACGAAATTAACAGCGATAACTTACAGTTTTTTTCGTACAGCCTTGAGTACAATTGATAAGAGGAAAAACTGCCGTTTTCCTGTACATATGATTATGTAGCAAGCTTAGTTTGGATTAAGCAGTGCTAAAGTGCAGTGGTAAGTTTCAAGCACAAAGCTTTATCCTGTATCATGTAGGGGCTATGTGATACACCATCTCGTATTCACTTAAGCGGGTTATAATCCATACGGTACATTACTGAAGTTATCTGAATGTTCACAGGCGACATATTCACTACTAGAACCATTGCATAGATAATACTGTAATGCGGCAGTACACAGAATGAGACGTCGTAATCAGAAACGCCCACTGGCTGACGTGCAGAACTCCCAGTGCTCTGGAACGGAATCTAACAAGTCTGTGGAACAGAACCGACAGCATCAGTACATATTTCGCATCGTAGGAGGATGTCGTGGGTAACTGATCACTTTCCTCGATGACAGATCGACAGGATGACACGTCATAACGTCACAGTAATCCTCTAATCCCGTGTCACCAACTAATTATACTAAACTATTAACGAGTAGCGCTTAAATTCGTGTTCCAACCAGATCTCCACCTTACTTGGTCCTCGAACAGTTGGAGAATGTTCATCTCAATGAGTGACAAGTTAGCCTGGAAGAATGGTCCACTATTCCGCGGAACCATTATCACGTAAATCCGAATTGTCAACTACACATTATGCACCCTACAGTATGACACTGTTGTTATACTGGTGCACGTATTATCTTCTGGCATAATCCTTTTGCGTCTTGCCTTTCACATGCAGGGATTGTAAACTACTACAAGGGTATAGAAGAAATATGAGTTTTGATATTTGAGCTGTATAGATGCTTACGGTTACACTATGGATAACAATCAGTTTTATCTTCTAATTATTTTGATCAGTGTAGATCTTTTGCACGTAACGTACATACAGGGGCTGGATAAAGATATGGAATCACGTCGAGAAATGCGTGCTTCATTACACAATAATGAGCCAAAACAGTATGACCATCTACTTAAAAGCATGTCGGTTCACTTTTGGAAGGCAATTCAGCAGTGATTCTGTGTGCCGTGGATTCGACAAGTCCTTGATAGGTGTCCAGATGTTTTTGTCACCATATGCCCAGGCACAGGTCACACACTTCTCGTAATTTACGGGCGGTTGATTTGTGGGTGCGGAGCGGGGTCCAATAGCGTCCAAGTTGGGTTTTATCGGATTCAGGTAAGCCGAATTTGTTGGTCGAGACACCAGCGTGAGTTCATTGTCATGCTCCTGAAACCACTGCAGCACGATCGTGGTCTTGTGACACGGACAGTTATCCTGCTGGAAGATGCCATCGCTGTTGAGGAAGATATCAAGCATAAAGGGTTACAGGTGGTCTCTAATAATGTTCACGTAGTCCACAACTGTCATGGCACCTTCAGTTACTACCGCAGAACCCATGGGAGCCCAGGTGAATGTCGCAAATAACATAGTACTGCTCCCACTGGCCTCCATCCACGGCGCACTGCACGTTTCGAACAGCCGTTTGACTACATGACAGCGTTTCTGAACTCGACCATCGACCCGGTTTAACAACAAACGGGATTCATCCGACCAGGCCAAACGATTCTATTCATCCAGGGTTCAATCTCGATGATCCCAAGCCCACTGTAATCATAATTGGTGATGTTGTTGGGTCCACATGGGAACACCATGTTGAACACTATGCGCTGAGCGGTGTGCTCCAAAATGCTTGTGCCTGCGCCAGCACTGTATTCTGTCGTCAGATCTGTCACAGATCGCCGCCTGTCCTGCTTTAGAGAGCGGGCAAGCCTCCGAGCCCTGTGCTTTGTGATGAGGGATGGACGTCCAACTTCCTGTCGCCTACTCATGGTTTCAGAATTCTTCAACCACTTCCCACAGACGATCACGCCAAGACACACAAACAGCTGACCAGCTTCGCCGTTTCGGAGGTGCTCAACCCTGACACTGGGTTTTTTCAAAATCGTTTAAGTCGGAGGATTTCCGCATTTGCTAGAACGAATCCCCATTTGTCTCTGCACCGCTCATAAACGAGGTATGTTCACAAAGTAAGTTCCGTTTGGTTATATAAAACGAAGAAATATTTGTCGTACAAATATCTAAAACTGTTAAAGTACTTTTCTACATAGGCTCTGTCATAGCGTGGCACAAGTTTTTGTATGCCTTGTTCATAGAAGGTTGCCGCCTGTGTATTCAACCATGTGGTAACATGTTCTTTCAGCTCGTCATCATCGTTGAAGTGTTGACCACCAAGGACAGATTTTAGGTGTAAGAAGAGATGAAAGTAGCTAGGAGCGAGGTCCGGGCTGTACGGAGGATGATGAAACGCGTCCCACTGAAATTCCCGTAAGAGTTGTTTGGTAACATTCGCCGTGTGAGGTCGGGCATTATCGTGGAAAAAAAAAAAAAAAACACCTTTTGACAGTAATCCTCGTCGCTTGTTCTGTATTGCGCGGCGCAATTTCTTAATGGTCTCGCAGTAACCATGTGCATTGATTGTTTGGCCTCGTGGTAAGAAATCAATCAGCAAAATTCCTTTTCTGTCCCAAAAAACGATGCACATGACTTTTCGAGGTTTCAAGATTTGCTTAGGCTTAACCTACGTTGGTGATGAAGTGTGCCTCCATTCCATTGATTTTCATTTTGTTTCAGGGGTGTCGTACCCAAGTTTCATCCCCCGTGACTACCCAACAAAGAAAACGATCGCCTTCCTCATTGTAGCGTGTCAAAAACTCATCCCTTTTTTTTCATTAAGAATTTTGGGTACCTAACGAGAGCAAAGTTTTTGAAATTTCAGTTTTTCAGGAACAATTTTAACAATTTCATGGATTAGTGATCGTGCAATTGGCGGAACTTCCATTGCAAGGGCACTAAGTGTAAACTTAGATTGTGCTTAATCTTCTCTTCAACTGTGTGAACCAATTCATCAGTAATCACAGACGGGCGTCCACTTCGTTCTTCATCGTGCACTTGATCACGTCCTGCATTGAACAGTCTGACACATCTTCTAACCATTGAATCACTCATAGCATTTTGTCCGTATACCTCGCAGATTTGCCGATGAATTTTCTTTGGTTTAACTTTCTTCGCATCTAGGAAACGAATCACAGATCTGATTTCACACGAGGTGACATTTTGAATTACGGATGACATTATAAATAAGCACTACAAAGCACACGTCGGCAGCAGCGAACTGAAAATGGCGCACTTGTCTCCTCCTTGAGTCAGATTTACTGCCGCGCATGCTCGGAACTGCGATCGTAGCGCTGCCGCGGATAGAAATAGGACCCTCGTACTTCTTTTATCGCGTCACACGCCCTCAGCGCCACCAGGCAGCACGCAACCTCGCTGTGGGCAGCGGTGATAATGTTTTGGCTCTTCATTGTAAAGCTGATGTTAGCCAAGTCTGCTGGTTGGGCTGTTGTAGTTGTCCAGGAACGACATCTGTGCAATGTCCTCAATACAGTGCAATACGTTGGAGCTTCCTGAAGTCGAACTTCGTGAAACCATTGGTACTTGTATGGTAGCAACTTTTGTAACCAAGGTAGAGGAAATGTTTGGTGTTTCAAGAGGCACCATATCGAACATTTATACTACAAACAGTGGAAGTGGAAAAACACCATCCGCTAAGTCACAACAGAGGAAAGTGTCTTTTGAGTTACCGTCACAGTCGGTCACTAAAGAGGTTGTGACAAAAAGTAAGAGGACGACTCCTGCAGAAGACACCACAGAACTAAATGTTGTACACGCGAACCCTGTCAGGGCCAAAATAACGCGAACGGAGTTCCATAAGCAGGCAGCTGCTGGACGGGCTGGAATCCCAAAACCACTCATCAGTGGTGCAAATGCTCGTAACAGGAAAACATGGGGCGAAGCCAAAAGACCTGGACTATGGAGAAATGGAAGAAAGTCATTTGGTCGGGTGAGTCTTGTTTCACACAGTTTCCAACTTCAGGGACGAATTTATGTCCCGAGAGTGGAGCACTGCAGGGGTTCGGTGATGATGTGGTCAGCCATATCATGGTACTCCTTGGGCCCCATGGTTACTTTGCAAGACAGCGTTACTGGCAGCTTTTGGCTGATCAGATCCATCCAATGGTACAAAGTTTCTTTCTTCCCCAGTGGTGATGCTGTGTTCTAAGACGACAAGCCACCAGTTCAAACAGTTCGCATTGTCCGCAACGGGATCTGTGATCTCGAGGATGAGTTGGCACATCTCTCCTGTCCACCACAGTCACCAGATCTCAATATTAGTGAGCCTTTACGGCCTACTTTGGAGAGAAAGATGCGTGATCACTATCATCGTTACCTTAACTTAACGCTGTTTTGCGGAGAGAATAATATAAGATTTCCTTGAAACCCATACAGAACCTGAATATGTCCATTTCGAGACTCTGGGTCCGGATCCCGGGCTTCTGAACCATTACCTCATCCAGAACTGAGTTACCTGTAACACAAATGAAAAGAAGGAAAATTATATTTTAGAAAAATGAACAGTATCTCAGAGAAGACATTGTGCATTCCATATGCGACAAGATATTAGACGATGTATCCAAGTATAAGAGAGCTGCGGTGTTTTATTTTTGTGGACTAAGACTGAGGCACTAAGATGCTATTCTTCTCAACCTCTGACAGACAGTTTGTGAAAAAGAAATATTGGATTTTATACCAGCTTTCTGAAGATACCTCAAAGTATGAAAATGCTCATGTATATTGTAGTGACGTAAAATCCGTTAGTTTATTCTTCAGTATGAATTCCTGGAGCAACAAAAGCAACAGACAATAACATGTGACAGAGTACATAATCGAAGACATTTTTGTAAAAGGCGATACAAGAATGTTATATGTTTAGCCTAGCACTCGCTACTTTCTTCGCTCATAGGACACAAAATTGCTTAATTCAATGGGAATTGCTAGGGCGCTTTCTCCAGGCACAGCAAATTTTTAACAGGATTCCTTCGACAGAAAGTTCACTGGGATTCATACTAACTTTAAAACACTTTGTAAGTTATTGTCAGCGCAGTCGAAGCGAGTACCTAAGTTTTAAGAGTATATTTAGTACAGCTGCAGAAAATCATTGTCATCGTGCAATCTGTGGTGGAGGAAGCGGTTAGTGACGGTAGGTGTGGGTCACAAACTTTTTTTCTTTTCTTTGTTGTTATGCAGCGGTACAGGCAACCCGTTATTCTGTCAACTGACAATAAAAAATAAATTACACGGAGAAGCACGAAACTGACAGCGGAGATATTTATATTGAATTTAAAACATTTTAAAGGTGAAAAATAAAATGGTAGTTTTCAGATATATCATAGATGACTTTTTGTACTAGTAGTTAAAACCAATAATAATAAAAGGTAAAATGAAATACAAAAAGCGCACTTTTAAAACAGTTAAAAGTTGTTGCCAAAACACCGACATTTGAAAGAAGCGCTTTGCTGTCACTAAAAACTGGAAGGAACTGCCACGGAATAGGGAGTCAGTTGTTGAAGGGGAAAACGTTGGCCGGTAAGGAAGGTAGGATTGAGATGGTGTATGGCAGCGATGGGGTAGGAGTGGCTGTTACGACAAGACAGGGGGTGGAGTAGAGGGGGGAATTGGTGGGAAAACGGGGGTGGGGAAAGAAAGGCAGTTGGGAAAAAAGGGAGTAAGTAAATGTGGGAAGGGAGAGGAAGTCCTGACAAGGGGTACTGGGTGGTGTGGACCTATAGCTGGTAGGATGTGAAAATGTTGGGGCATAGTTCATGATCTAAGAGTGGGAGATGGTTGTTGAAAGAGTATGTGGAGGGTGTACAGGTGGAAAGTTGGTGGGATGTGTTGGTAAAGGCAAGGCAGCACATGAGGAGTGAGAAGTACACGGGAAACGATAGAGCTATTCGATCCGGGTTACGGATGGTCACAAACTTCATCCGTATAAAAGTAAAAAGGAAAATTTGTCGAAAGTATTTCCAAGTTTATAGCTGGCACAGCCCGAGTCTCCTAGCTTCGTAATGGACAAATTCAGGAACTCTCGGATTGCGCACGTGTTTCTCATCGCAAAGTAGACTGAACGTGATTTCCATCGTATTGGTGCCCGCTCAGAAACGAACTGGAACGTGCTGCTCTTCTATTTTGGTCCGTAGTGTTCTACAGCCACAGTTGTCGGCTATATCTGGCACGTACGCGACACAATTTGTTTACGTATGTAGAAGACGAACAACTGCTGTATTAGAGCTATAAAACGCACATATGCTTCCTTGTCCATATGCTATCTATGTTGCTCTGTCCGTAATATACACGAATAAAAACTCCAATATCCATGAAAACGATACAAGGCGGAAAGAAAAGCTCCATGTCCAGTTATGAAGACACCAGTTTTTAAAACTTCGGTTGAAACAGTGAATACAAAGTCTTTTGCATAAGCTACAATTATTTCATCAATCTATTTTACTAAAATTGTAACTGTATTCTCATTAGATCACTGCTTCTACTCAGTTCAGAATTTTTAAAATATGTAAAATGTAAGAGATCTGGAACAAAGTGCAAAATCTCCTACTGCAGATACTGCAGGCACTCTTACACATAAAGTCAAAAAAATTTATTTACTGCAATAATACTCTTAAATTTTCTGTATTTAATTTAATTTCCTGAGTACATGTGTGTGTGCGCGTGTGTGTGTGTGGGGGGGGGGGGGGGGGAGAGAGAGAGAGAGAGAGAGATAGATAGAGAGGGTGGGTGAGCCTATGGGTGTGTGCACACTTACATACGTAAGAGTTATAAATAAACTATGTATTACAGTATTACGCAATCTGGAAAGATTTTTGGATGCGTAAATAAATAATTAAATAATGCAGTGCGAACCAATCAGGAAGTTATGTAGACAATAATCTTGCAACTCATTTTGGTCCATGATCTCTGGCACATTCAAACAATCGAATAGACTCACATCTAAGTGGAGAGCGTACTTATATGTACATAAAATGAAGTACTACAGAATGCACTTCTGTTCATTCAAAAAGGAAATCCCAATATCCTTATATCCTTTGTTTCAAATGGCTCTGAGCACTATGGGGCTTAATATCTGAGGTCATCAGTCCCCAAGAACTTAGAACTACTTAAACCTAACTAACCTAAGGACATCACACACATCCATGCCCGAGGCAGGATTCGAACCTGCGACCGTAGCAGTCGCGTGGTTCCGGACTGAAGCGCCTAGAACCGCTCGGCCACGGCGGCCGGCTTCTATCCTTTGGAAAACATAAAGATGAAACATATGTAAAAGAAAGATGTGAACCTGCAGCTCTTCAAATCTGAACTCATTACTCTATCCAGTACATCACAGTTTTCTTTTTTTTTTTTTTTTTTTTTTTTTTTTTTTTTATGGACTTTGTCTATTTCTTTGTTACATCATGTCGTCTGTTATGTTGTTAACTGACGTTGAATTATAAGGAACTTTACTAGAAATGATGTGTTTTTGATAAATCTTTAACGCCCTGGCGCCTATAAACTGCATGCTTTTGTAGCCCGCAAATTATAAATGTAAAAGCAATAAAGACGAAAACCCTTTAGCCTTCAACATGTCGTTTTCAGTCATTTTATTATAAGGAATCGTACTGTAAACGACATGTTTTCGAGAAATCCTCAATGCACCAGTGCTTTGAAATATATTCAAAAAACGCAAGCTAGAATATGGAACCACCAAATATGAGTTTCAACCACAAATGACGATCCGAAATGGTGTCTCTGAAGTTGTGGTTGTGACGCAACTGCGATGTTAAATCTAATTCATCAGTTCCTTTTCAGGAATCGAAAATCATAAGCGTCTGATTTTCCCTCTCACGATTGGAAATGCTCCGCAACGTGAAATTCCACGTTCTGACATCACAGAACAAGACATGCTGTTAGTCCACGTTCGCTTTCGCCGCCTTACAGGCACTAGGAGCTCGATACGAAGGGAAACCGTTTAATTCGTCTATGCAGCAGTGGCAGAACATGAACTATAGTGCAGTACGTAAACAGGACAGTGACCTAATTAGCATTTCCTGATGGGCACTTCTCCTACAAAAGGTAACAATGCTGTTCTCACCAATAGTAAGCGGAGCTCCAGAGGACTAAAATCTGAAGAAGCTCCAATTTTAAGCAGATGAAAAGTGCCGAAACAAAGTCTAAGCAGACATGGGCAAATATTTCAAGACTTCTGTTTATATCTCGGCTAGGGACAGCTTTCTTTAGTAAACAGGAATTCACTTTTTTTTACCTAATTCGATATACTATTGACGTCTTTATATTTTTAGCTTAACTAGATATCACCTGTCCCGGTGTTTCTCGTGTATCAGGTGCTACACGCTTCGTTATTGTAATCCAGAGCCGGATTATATGGTTAGACGTCAGCCGAAGCAGTCGGTATTTCCGGAAGAAGCCTGCAGCAAAGTTCCTTCCAACAGTGCGTCCAAGGAGACAGGTAAGAAAAGGACAGAGGAAAGAGCAGAGGTCAGCGACTCTGGGGCACGCGGAGTTTCCCCTTTTTTCTTTCACGCGAAGAACGAAAAACAATTTCCTAAGAATGTATAAATAGTTATGTGAAAGTATCAGTTCTTGAAAATACTCGTATATGATTTGTTGGGCAGCGTAAGTATTAAATAAAAGTCACTGAAACTTCTTTCGTGCTAAGCGATACAGTAGACGTTCAGTATGAAGACGAAATCGCGTGGTAATGAATAAGCCTTGCACAGCATATCATAAAAATTTGGACCCTCTCATTAAAAGTAACGCTAGTGGATGGTGTGCATAAGTCAAGAAACTATTGAGCGTAAGTTACAACGGTTCAGTGGCCGATGGTGAATCTAAGTGCTGCACTTGTTAGAGTAATTTCTACTTTGTTTTTAAAACAAGAAAAATGAATTCCTACCTACTACCTAGAAAATACTTGCGGGATATTGTAGGCTGAAAATACAACAGTAATCTGAGATAGCTAATGAATGATAAAGAGGTGATGTTACAAACGTATGTGAAAATGTCTTACGAAACACGACGAAATATTTACTGAAAAGCAGTCTCTGCTCTTCTCGCTGCGTAAGAGGGAGGGAGAGAACAGGCTGGAGGCCATGTAAATTGTGTCCCACATGCAATGTGTAATTTAGAGTTCAAATGCAAGCGGTATTAGGTTCATAGACGCGGTTTTGAAGACCTCTTTTACATAATTATGGCGGTTATTATGTACTGCGGTATGTTCTTAATACGTCGGTACCCACTTGACTGTTTAATTTAGGAATCGACTGATCAAAAAGTAAAGGCAACAAAATGGAAACTGATCTTTCCATGGAACATTATCACACAGTTAAATCGTAGCTTTTTAACCTGTTTTCACAGCATTTGTATACAGAAGTTACAAATAAATGTGGCATATAGCATAATACATTTTTGTAAGGGTTCAGTTAAAAATACTTGACGTTGAATCTTATCAGCAAAAATCAGAAGAAATTTCGTCAATTCAGTACTTGTTTAGTATCGTGGAGAATAACATAGAGGACAGGTGGTAGAAATCTAAAATGAAACACTCCAAAAACGTAATACAAAAAGACTACTATTGTAAATTGTTATTGAAGTACCATACACTGGATGCATGAATAGCAATACTGTATTAATGTAAGAAAGTAAATAAGTTGTAGTCAACAAATGGTATTGGATTTTTAATAGCATAACGGAAGGTTCAGCCTGCAGTTAAAATGAAGACGGCGACAAATCATCAAAAGCGACTGCAAAAATCTGTTAATAAAATATTTGATGTTGTACATTCAGAGCCGCAATATTAACAAAAAGAGTTTGTTATTTTTTAAATATTTGACTGTAGAACCGCAACGAGTCTTTGTGACACAGTCGGCCGGCTGCTGACATGCAAACCGTTCTCATCTTGTGCACTGAATAAGGCTAGGTGAGCAACAAGATTGATTAATAATGCTTGTTTACGAATACTCGCTAATTATTCACGGCATTGATGGGTTGTCTCTGAATCGTAAAAATCGGGTGCCGAGAAGATAAATTTGAGAGCCTTTAGTGAAACAATTCGCCACGTAAGTTCTCCACAATCATCACTTGCATCTCAAGTAAAATATTAGTATTGTATATGCTTGCATGGACCACGTATTTGCTTTATTTTCGAATAATAATTGTTTTTAGTTCAACTTGGTGTCGAAAATCTTGGGTTACTCCTTTGTCGTGATACCCAAACAGGATCCTTTTCCTAGTGATGCAATATAGCCGAGTGCCCTGTTTCATTGATATGCAGAGTATTTATTATTTTAATAGCGTTCATTAACTTTCGTGGAGTAATAAGTCCCTTAAATGTTCAGTTAGTTCTGTTAGTGAACTGTTAAATTTTTGCTACAGTGTAGATGCACAGAAAGGAAGTAATTACTTTGCTTGCGTTGCTTAATTTTCTTTCTTTTCAAAAGCTTAATTCAGTATTAGAAGTAACTGAATGAAACAATGATCATAACAAATGGTTATTGGCCATTGCAGTTCAAGAACCAATGAACACCTGTTGCACAGGTTTGCAAAAGTGATTATGTTCTTTTATTTGCCTTTAAAAGGGTTTCCTCATAGTGTCGAACCAGGAGTATTTTGTTCTGACCTCAGTTAACTGGTAAAATAGTTTCTTGGCTCCCAGGCAAAATGTTGAGACGGTATAATAATCATTATTACAGAAAAAGTTGTGAAACGTAGCATCCATTTTGATAGCTTCTGTGTTATTTAAACATTAACTGGCTACAATTGTTCAGGCCATAACAGATTTACGTACCTCCCCCCCCCATTTCATTTATGATCTACTTAGTACAATAAAGTATATACTTCCAAAGGAATAATACACGTGTAGTAGCCATATCAGTTATCATTGCAGTTTATAGATCTTTGATGTATCAGTGTTTTTAAATAATTAAATGGTGATAGCCCTTCATTTCCGTATTAGTTGTGCTCCTCCATCAGTAACTGATTTCTTGTAACCAATATTCGCTCCCTCATACTGAACACAAGTAGTGCCTTTTAGTGAGAGCGAGTTTGTCGCCTAAACATTTTCAGATCAATCTGCGTTGTTCATCGTAAATTGCTGTTCCAATAATTATTAGATAGTGCTATTGTTTCCTGTCCTATTTTTTAAAAAGGGTTTAGTACCAAGTAAACTCATACACAGTAATTAATTTTCTTAAATAACAGTATAATATCGTGGCACTACTTTGCCTAATTTGGCTGGCGACCCTTTCTTCTTACCTTTAACTACAATTTATAACCACCAGAACACTGGTTCGGTCTTCACATATTCAATTATTGCTCCCTATCAAAACATAATCTCTCGGTAAACGAAAAATAGTCCCGTACTTTTTTCATTGCGCTCGATCACAGTCGAAACTATATGTATTCCATAGTAGCAACATTATAGGTAATTTGTTCTTGTAGGGTTAGGGGAAAGTGATATACTTGCTCTCACGCGCAAGAGGAGTTTTAGTGACCGACAGTGCTATAAAGGGCAGTATTCGAACCAGTAAAAGATAGCGGTGCAGAGGGTGACAAATGACTAGCTGCGACCAAGGCATTATATGACTGGCGGGCGGATTTTGCAAGCGCCACTCCAACGCGCTGAGCTCTATGCCTCCAGGTAGTGGCGCGCAGACGGGAGAGCAGCACGCCTGTCGCTTCTCGGTTTTCATCCAAGAGGGACCGGGCTGTGTGATCAAGGTAATACCGGGGAACGTGACCCGCCACCAAGTCACGTTCAGGGCGCGCGCGCACTACTTGCCGATTACCGAAAGGTTCTGTGGGGAGCGGGGAGGAGCAAGCCACACCGCGCAAATATACGGCCACAGAGTACCACTGGACAGAGATTAAGCCACTACTACTAGGGAACCATTACTACGCTAGTTTAATGCGAACGGTCCGTGAAATCATAAATAACGAAGGACGAATCTTGGCCTTCCATTCGTACGTTTTCCTTTTGGTTTTTTGCGTACTGTATATCACCCGTCTTGCTCTACAGCATGTACCAATTTTCCTTAGAATTTCTAACATCTTCCATCATTTTACGTTGTCGAACACTTTCTCTAGGTCATCAGATTCTATGAACGTCTCTTGATGTTTTTCTTTTTTTTTTAATGTTGTTCCTACTATCAAGCGGAGCGTCGTAACAGTCTCTCTTACGGTATAAAACTTCACAGGTTAAGAGGACATTTGATGTTGTTTCAGTGATAACAAAATCGAGTCAGTTTTACGCAGAACTTGGTAATATGGATTGATGTTCCCACTAGTGTTGTATGTTATTGTTGTGGTCTTCAGTCCTGAGACTGGTTTGATGCAGCTCTCCATGCTACTCTATCCTGCGCAAGCTTCTTCATCTCCCAGTACCTACTGCAACCTACACCCTTCTGAATTTCCTTGGTGTATTCATCTCTTGGTCTCCCTCTACGATTTTTACCCTCCACGCTGCCCTCCAATGCCAAATTTGTGATCCCTTGATGCCTCAGAACATGTCTTACCAGCCGGTCCCTTCTTCTTGTCAAGTTGTGCCACAAACTTCTCTTCTCCCCAATCCTATTCAACACCTCCTCATTAGTTATGTGATCTACACATCTAATCTTGAGCATTCTTCTGTAGCACCACATTTCGAAAGCTTCTATTCTCTTCTTGTCCAAACTATTTATCGTCCATGTTTCACTTCCATACATGGCTACACTCCATACAAACACTTTCAGAAACGACTTCCTGACACTTAAATCTATACTCGATGTTAACAAATTTCTCTTCTTCAGAAACGCTTTCCATGCCATTGCCAGTCTACGTTTTTTATCTTCTCTACTTCGACCATCATCAGTTATTTTGCTCCCCAAATAGCAAAACTCCTTTACTGCTTTAAGTGTCTCATTTCCTAATCTAATTCCCTCAGCATCACCCGACTTAATTCGATTACATTCCATTATCCTCGTTTTGCTTTTGTTGATGTTCATCTAATATCCCGCTTTCAAGACACTGTCCATTCAGTTCAACTGCTCTTCCAAGTCCTTTGCTGTCTTTCACAGAATTACAATGTCTTCGGCGAACCTCAAAGTTTTTTTTTTCTTCTCCATGGATTTTAATACCTACTCCGAACTTTTCTTTCGTTTCCTTTACTGCTTGCTCAATATACAGATTGAATAACATCGGGGAGAGGCTACAACCGGGTCTCACTCCCATCCCAACCACTGCTTCCCTTTCATGTCCCTCGACTCTTATAACTGCCATCTGGTTTCTGTAAAAATTGAAAATAGCCTTCCGCTCCCTGTATTTTACGCCTGCCACCTTTAGAATTTGAAAGAAAGTATTCCAGTCAACATTGTCAAAAGCTTTCTCTAAGTCTACAAATGCTAGAAACGTAGGTTTGCCTTTCCTTAATCTTTCTTCTAAGATAAGTCGTAGGGTCAGTATTGCCTCACGTATTCCAATACTTCTACGGAATCCAAACTGATGTTCCCCGAGGTCGGCTTCTACCAGTTTTTCCATTCGTCTGTAAAGAATTCGCGTTAGTATTTTGCAGCTGCGACTTATTAAACTGATAGTTCGGTAATTTTCACATCTGTCAACACCTGCTTTCTTTGGGATTGGAATTATTATATTCTTCTTGAAGTCTGAGGGTATTTCGCCTGTCTCATACATCTTGCTCACCAGATGGTAGAGTTTTGTCAGGACTGGCTCTCCCGAGGCCGTCAGTAGTTCTAATGGAATGTTGTCTACTCCAGGGGCCTTGTTTCGACTCAGGTCTTTCAGTGCTCTGTCAAACTCTTCACGCAGTATCTTATCTCCCATTTCGTCTTCATCTACATCCTCTTCCATTTCCATAATATTGTCCTCAAGTACATCGCCCTTGTATAAACCTTCTATATACTCCTTCCACCTTTCTGCCTTCCCTTCTTTGCTTAGAACTGGGTTTCCATCTGAGCTCTTGATATTCATACAAGTGGTTCTCTTTTCTCCAAAGGTCTCTTTAATTTTCGTGTAGGCAGTATCTATCTTACCACTAGTGAGATAAGCCTCTACATCCTTACATTTGTCCTCTAGCCATCCCTGCCTAGCCATTTTGCACTTCCTGTCGATCTCATTTTTGAGACGTCTGTATTCCTTTTTGCCTACTTCATTTACTGCATTTTTATATTTTCTCCTTTCATCAATTAAGTTCAATATTTCTTATGTTACCCGAGGAGTTCTACTAGCCCTCGTCTTTTTACCTACTTGATCCTCTGCTGCCTTCACTACTTCATCCCTCAGAGCTACCCGTTCTTCTTCTACTGTACTTCTTTCCCCCATTCCTGTCAATTGTTCCCTTATGGTCTCCATTAAATTCTGTACAACCTCTGGTTCTTTCAGTTTATCAAGATCCCATCTCCTTAAATTCCCACCTTTTTGCATTTTCTTCAGTTTTAATCTACATTTCATAACCAATAGATTGTGGTCAGAGTCCACATCTGCCCCTGCAAATGTCTTACAATTTAAAACCTGGTTCCTAAATCTCTGTCTTACCATTATATAATCTATCTGATACCTTCTAGTATCTCCAGGATTCTTCCATGTATACAACCTTCTTTCCTGATTCTTGAACCAAGTGTTATCTATAATTAAGTTATGCTCTGTGCAAAATTCTACCAGGCGGCTTCCTCTTTCATTTCTTAGCCCCAATCCATATTCACCTACTATGTTTCCTTCTCTCCCTTTCCCTACTCTCGAATTCCAGTCACCCATGACTATTAAATTTTCGTCTCCCTTCACTACCTGAATAATTTCTTTTACCTCATAATACATTTCTTCAATTTCTTCATCATCTGCAGAGCTAGTTGGCATATAAACTTGTACTACTGTAGTAGGCGTGGGCTTCGTGTCTATCTTGGCCACAATTATGCTTTCACTATGCTGTTTGTAGTAGCTTACCCGTACTCCTATTTTTTTATTCATTATTAAACCTACTCCTGCATTACCCCTAAGTTTAACCTATCCATTTCCCTTTTTAAATTTTCTAATCTACCTGCCCGGTTAAGGGATCTGACATTCCACGCTCCGACCCGTAAAATGCCAGTTTTCTTTATCCTGATAACGACGTCCTCTTGAGTAGTCCCGGCCCGGAGATCCGAATGGGGGACTATTTTACCTCCGAAATATTTTACCCAAGAGGACGGCATCGTCATTTATCCATACAGTAAAGCTGCATGCCCTCTGGAAAAATTACGGACGTAGTTTCCCCTTGCTTTCAGCCGTTCGCAGTACCAGCACAGCAAGGCCGTTTTGGTTAATGTTGCAAGGCCGGGTCCGTCAATCATCCAGACTGTTGCCCCTGCAACTACTGAAAAGGCTGCTGACCCTCTTCAGCAACCACCCGTTTGTCTGGCTTCTCAACAGATACCCCTCCGTTGTGGTTGCACCTACGGTACGGCCATCTGTATCGCTGAGGCACGAAAGCCTCCCCACCAACGGCAAGGTCCATGGTTCATGGGGAAGTAGTGTTGTAACTGATCCTTAATATCAGGATATGTGGAAAGATTTGTCCTCCGAGCTGGTTCTACACATATTTCATCGGGTAAAGATCTGGGGATCTTGATGGCTGTGAAAGTACCTCAGCTTCACGCGGACAGTTCATAGAGATACATGTCATGCGTGGGCGAGCATCACCCTTTCGATAAATGGTACCACAATAATGACACATGAGCGGTAATACATGAGGACGCAGGAAGCCATGATGATCGTCTTTAACAGATCCTTAATCTTCCAGTCATCTGTATTACCCTTGAAAGTGACTTGCATGAATGAGCTGTTAAGGTAATCATGTGTTAATTTCTCACTCTCTTCGGTATTGTGAGGATGACATTTTTCCGAAAGTCTGATGGTAATTCTCCAAACTCATAAATTCTACATAAAAACTTGAATGGTCGTTAGGCTGCCACTTCCTCCAGTGATTTGGAAATTTGGAAGAAATGTAATTATGCCTTTCACGTTATCTAACTGTACGTCTTCCAAAACTCTATTAAGCTCTGACACTAACATTGGATTCCTTATATCTGCCAAACTGATTCACATTTCTTCTTCTGTCATGTCACCAGACCGTTCCTACCCCTCACACACGACTTCAAAGTACTCTTTCCAGTTGTCGACTATCTCCTAGCACTTTACGCCTTTGCCCTTAATTTCATCGAAGTTTCTTTTGTGTCAGTCCTTCTAACGAACATTTATTTTTCGACTTCTTCACGTCTTCTTGCAGCTCTTTCACCTTATCCTCCCTGCACTTCCTATTTATTTATTTGGTTAGTTATGTGCATGTTCCGTGGATTATACTGTAAATTGCGATCTGGAGAAGTATGTTTGAGAAGTAAGTTTGTGCTGAGTAAATTAAGTTAGTTAGCTACATGTTCCATGGATCGTTTCACACGATAGATCGTAATGATAGGGAAAGAGTCATTTTACATTAACATCGCAAATTGATTGGTAAGTACGGTTACATTCTGAACACTTCTAAGTTTTGTTTTCCTTTTTTACAGAGAGAATAAAATATACACAAATGTGAGTTGGTAATTCCTACGCATGACCTTTTGCACAGTACAATAACAGAAATGCTTCAGCGGAACAAAAGGAATTCTCAAGGAGAAACTTTCTCAATTTGTTATCAAATTTTACTTTGCTGTTTGCCAGACCTTTTATATCACTGGTAAGTAATCAAAAATTTTTGTTGTAGCATTGTGCGCCCATTTTTGTGCTAAAGACTACATTAGTGTGGAGTAATCAATGTCATTTTTCGTTGTAACTATGTACCTCATTGTTCCTCTTGAAATGCAGTGGCTTATTTATAAGTTTCATGAGGAATACATATATTGTGAAGCAGATGGCAAACTCTTTAAACAGATGTCTACAAGATGATCGTGGGTGAGCCGCCACATATTATTTTTATAGCACTTTATTGAGCAATGAAGACTTACTGTCTTTCTTAAAGATGAGTTGACCCTGTACATTATTCCACATGGCATTAATGAATGAAAATATGCTGAATATGTTATCTTACTGATTTCTCTCCCCAAGGTTTGCAGTGGTTGTCACCGCAAATGTGGCTGAAGTAAGTTGTGTTTTTTCCAATTTAAATTCTCATCAATATGGACCCCCTAAGAATTCTGAAGTTTTCATTCTATTTATTGTTTCTTCACCATGTGTTACACTTAACATTGGTGTAGTACCTGTAGATGTGCAGAACTGAATATGGACTATGCACGTATTTTACTTTACGCCCTTTCTCCGACAAAGTGCTAAATAGGTACTACCACACTTTAATTACCCGCCCTGACAATTTCAGCTCGATATCTTTCGTGTAGGCTAAGCAGTTATTCTAAGAAGGCAGTGGATGACAGACAGTTGTCACCTTGTTTACAGCATATAGTTTATGTGCCGACTGTGAGCTGCAATGTGTCTTAAGCTGCATGACGTAGGCTAATGAGTGAAGTGAGTGTAATGAATCGGGAAATGACTTTACAGACAAAAAGAGGAGAAGAAACGGCGGGGAAAGTTGTAGAAACAAGGAAGGAATGGTCGTGGGTGCAAAAACATTTAGGCCCGTAGATCGATGTTGTGCAAAACAGCGTAGTGCAATAGTGACAGACGAGATCCAGGAAACGATATTTAATATCTTTTATCGTTGTGGTCATAAATCTCAACGGGATCCATTTCTCTCAGGATGTGTGGAGTGAAAGGATGTTAAAGAAATAAAGAAGATACCCAAGACTAAGAACAGAGAGAATATATGGGTGTATTCATTTTCTGTCCAAGGCTGTAAACAACCTGTCTGTAGAAATTTGCTACTTCGTGTGCTGAACATTTCTGGAAAGAGTTTGAGAACTGTGCAGAAGATGTTTCTGCAAGATGATAGCTTTGAAGAAAGAAGGAGTAAGCTTGAAAATAGACCCCATAAAATAGGTAAGGAAATTAGGGAGTGTATTAAGGAGCATTTAGTAACAGTTACCCACACAAATTCACACTATGCAGCATTAAAATAAAGCAAGTTGTATTTTGAGAACCCAAATTTAAATATCAGGGTATTATTCATTCTCGTTAGAGTACTACCGGGAAAAATACGGTAGTCAAGTTAATATGAAGTACCATGCATATCATAAGTTCTTCAAAACATTGAACTTTGCATTCAGACAATCTAGTACAGACATTTTTGACTACTACAAGGCTTAAATGTGAAGTAAACAAGAAGCTCGAATGTAGATTAGAGTTGCACAAATAATCTGTTGAGGCCCATTATGCAGATAAAAGCAGCTTATAGCACATTGTAAATTAGATGACAGTATTCCGTGCTTAGAATTTGATTATGCACGGAATCTTCCATTACCAAAACTGGTGGTGAAAGCACAGTTTTAAAACGACTCCTCTGGATGTACGTTTCTAATGTACACTGCCATAAACTATGGTGCAAGTGCTTTTTACTATTTTATGGAGTTCGGAGGTGAGAAGGATCTAAACTCTGTTTGCTCATGACTTTATATTCAAGAAGCTTGAAGACTGAAAATATTAAGAAAATAAACTTTTTTTGACGCTGTAGGAGGGCCAATAAAACTGCGTTATGATCGCTTTTTGCACATGGTTAGCAAAAGTACTTGGAATACGAGTATCACACATTTTCCCGACCAGTATGTGGCCATTCATATAGTCAGTGTGAACGGAATTTCAACATTTATGGGAAAAAGTTGAAGAAGAGGGAAACTGTACATTCAAAGGAAGAGTATGTCCTGGTTCTTAAACAATGCAGGTAAAAAACCGAGCAATTTCAAGTCATTGACGGAAGTGAGCTTATTAAAGACTGGAAGAAAATTTTAGTGGACTTCTTCTCATCAAAGACACAGGGGAAATGTTCTTTCCAGTTGCAGGCTTTTGCGTGATGCACTTTAGCAGTGATGGCACAATCGGAGGTTCAAAATCATATTTTAAGGTCTTTATATCCTTCAAGTTTATTAAGAAATCAACAAGACCCCAGAAGATATTTCAATCTTGTCATCAACAGAGAAACCAACTGCAGCAGCAGCAAAGTTGAAGGACGTTCAAGACCTGTTGCGCTTCCTTCCTTATACAGTAAAAGGCTGGTATGAAGAACTTTCAGAGAGAGTAAACAGTGAAGAAGCTACTGGTCCTGAACAGGAACATAAAATTTAATGGTCACAAACACAAATTTTTGTTAGTGTACAGTATAACTGAATAATAAAACAATAAAATCCGTATATCAACTCAATTTTCATGATATTTTGATGACGGAAAACGGGCATAAACCGCTCATTATATTTTGGATAATGTATCACAGACAGAAGACATATATTCAGTTTTAAGGGATGATCCATTATGTTAAAAGTGTGGTCTAAGACAGAATTATTATATCATTGAAATACTATTGTTCTTCAATAAGATATAAATACGCAAATATTCAAGTCACTTTTACTGGAAAAGCATTTTTCGGACTTACGCCCATAGTCCATCAAACTCCTCAATTGAGAGTGAGACCATTCGCAGAAAACCAGTCAATGATCCTTTTAAGAACGTTGTTTACCATTTGATCTGAAACCCTTCTGAAACCCAAAGTGAGGTTTGCTAACGTGAAATACTATTCTAGAATACATCACCATCCCAAAAATTTTGGAGAATGATGTCAGCAGTAAAATAGGTCAGTAGTTATTGACATCTCTCCTATCACGTTTCTTAAAGAGGTGCTTTAACGACGACATCTTTCAGTCCCTCTGGATTAAGGATGGAAAAACCCCACCGCGGTTTAATAACAAATTTCTGAAAATGCTAAGGAAGCAGTGGCTGTTGCCGTCTCAGTTCAAAAATAACTTGGAAATTTCGACAGACAGAAGTTTGTAGAAATTCGTGAGTCCATAGAGACAGGTCAATGCACGAAGCATAAAAAACTGTCACCGCCATACAACACTAGCGAAAGATCTTGCCAAGAATCTGAGGAAATTCTGGTCGGCTCGAACGCTTCTATCCAGTCACTCGTCGACCAGTGGTGTGGCAATAGAATATAACAAAAGAAAAGCTGAAGTTTTTAATTTCGGGTTTAAAAAATAATTCACATAGGAGGATTGTTACTCAGACTCTCGTACCGGAGGACACAGTAGTAGGCATTCCTGCCGTTGAGAAGCAACTGAAAGACTTGAAAACACAAAGTCACGAGGTCCAGTTGGAAACCCAGATTAGTTTCAGAGACAGTATTCTTCAGCATTTGCCCATTACCTAGTTAGCATTTATCCCAAATTTCTCGTCTAGTGCAAAGTCGCGATCGACTATACAGTCGAAATTGGCGAATAGCAAATAAAGAAAAAAAATTTACAGGCTCCAATGGACAAAGTTTTCTTCTGAAAAACTTATCGAGCACTGGACTTGTGCGCAAACAAGATTATTAGAAACAGTTGAGCTCATGAAATTGATCAAAGACTGTAGATTTCGAATTATATTAACGTTATACAAGGATATAGAAGCCATGGTACAAGCACTGTACAAAAAAAAAAGCAGCAAGTAGCCACAAACGATTTTATTGCCAAAGCGAAGCAATAAAACAAACTTAGAAAGTAATGTAGTTAGTGTTTAATGTAGCTGTTACGTGTAGCACAGATAAAAGTACAAACCAGCCAGTTCCCAAGAACCTAACGTTATAACGGCACAGTGAGCAAACAGCGAGAAACGACCGCGTTTCTGGCCGTGACACAGAGGACGGGATGATACAAAACAGAAACATTCGCGTGACAAGTCGTGACACAAGCAACAACGGATTAAGGTCTTTAACACAGTGTGCGCAGTTCCATTACCTGATTACCTGTTCTCTGAGAAGATGGATTACCCGGACAGAATTTCTCTCTTCGTCACACAGGTCACGCATGGCCTGTATATACATTGTCAAGATATTGTGGCGGAAATTACTTCACCGAAAATTACCTGAATTTGAAACAGTGATGAACTCATATTCTTACTGAATATATCTGACACTGTCAGAATAGAAGAAAGCGATCGTAAGCAGACAATCAAATGCAAAATTATAAAAAATTCATAAATTTTCTGTAAAACTTCTTAAAATTTTAAAAAATTTTCTGTATGTTGTCTCAGTCGCATTTAACATTAACCAGTTTTTTTTCCAATATGATGATCGGTTTCGGTTGCTTAACTACCACCTTCAGATCTGAAAACAGACATCCCAGGAAAGATTACCTTAAGTAACAAGTTATGTAAAAATTGATATTGTCTTATTTTTACAAATTTGTAGCGAATTACACTAGCAGTGTACAGCAACATTCCTATTTTAAATCATCAGGTAATACGTCACAGGTAGCGTAGCTGCTCATAACAGCTTTTAGCTGAAGATTTAAAATGATAATGTGAAACTTTTTTATTTTAATGCGTATGTCTGTACTTAAATTGCTGAGTGACTGAGACCCACAATATCCTAACGCAGCGCAATATGACTGCTCAAAGAAAGATAACCTGGCTTCAAATAATTAATTTAAAAGAACGGGACCGAATAAAAAGAAATCCTGGCAATTACCTATACATTTCATTAAGCACTTACCTCACAAAAATCTTCATTACGTGAACTACTGCAATACAGTGAGGGTCAATACTGCTAGCTAAATTAATGATTCTAACTACTAAAGCCACTAACTAGTAATAGCCATGTGGTTAGCAAAGGAAATATTTTGTTGCAAACCAAATGTTGTATTTTTTTTTATTATTTAATAATGTGACATCCAGTTCAGACACGAATATAAATCGTCATTGACATCCAGTACAAGGATATATGATCATGAATAATTTTCAGTCTCCAAGTCGGATACTGCCAGATCGTTAGCCTACGCCAACACTTCAGACCCTTACCCTCCATCAGTGCTAACTTCTCACATTTAACATCCATCACTGCTGGCTGTTCACCTCCAACTGCCCAACAGTACTTCCATGCTGGCGACTGACCAACTGCGAGTCCAACCAGCCACAGAGTCTCTTACAAAGAAAGTGCAGTCAGAAATCTAATACAAAGCGCTACACAGCGCTGCCCTCATAGAAGCAGCCCACTTACAAATGTTATGAATGATGCAACGGAGTTCTACACTGCCCGTGAACTTCCATATAAATTTTGAAAAATAAGCCAGCAGCAATTTTTACATAACTTATTACTTAAGGCAATTTTTCTAGTTTGTCTACTATCAGATTATAAAAAGATGGTAGTTAACCTACCAAAATGATCATCATTTTGTAAAAAAAATTGTTCCTTGTTAAATGCGATTGAGACAATATATATAAAATTTTAAAACGTTTTACAAAAAGTTGATACATTTTTAATACTTTTACATTTGATTATCATATGCTTACTTTCTCTAACATAAAATCCAATTCGTAGCACGAAAAAAATGTGAGCGCTTTCTTTGAGAACAAAAATTTTGTCCCTGTATAACGCAACCCCTATCATAACTGTTGTCTCACTGGGCTGCTAGTGAAGAGGTTCTTCTCGAAATGCTACGTTTTGCTGTGAATATGATAATGAATTCAGTAACCTTCATTTTTATAAAGCAGAAGGTATGCTTGTCTCTAAGATGAAGTAAAATGAAATCTTTAACACTAAAATTTTAGATCAAGCCTAGCCGTCACTGTTATTAGGTGTATTTCAATTGGTAGCTACTTCTGTAATCAGTCACTTTATTTATGTCCCCATTGTGTATTGTTTAGAATTACACTTTCATAGTCAAGTTATTTATCTTAAAAATTAACCAATACACTTGTTGATTTTTGTGATTACATTTTACGGACAAGTTACAACGCTGCCTTTAAGTATTCAAATCTGTCTTTAAATACAGAAAAAGCATGTAATACTATCCGTAAAAAGCCAACCGTTACCACCAAAAAACAATGCACAGATTACATACAAAAATCAACCTTATTGTTCTGTTCCCTTTAAAAACAAATCCACAAGACGTTGGCACTGTAATTCTCTGCAATGCGGAAATCAAATAAATAAAATCGGTGGATAGGATGTATTTCAAATAAACAACACTTCCAGTTTTTCCGCGTAAAACGAAAACCTTCAGGTATTTGCACGGTATTCGGAAAAGACACGGCGAGCTGTATAATCTAGTAAGAAATTTTAATAGTCTTGTCACAATAAAATCCAGTCGTATCAAAATTACCTAATTTCGGTTGAACAGCAACTATCATCAGACCATATGATGTAATGATACCGAAACCGGTTATGTACTTACTTTCGTATTGCCATCAAGACTATTAAGTTTTGTGATATCCAGGTATTTCATAGCAAAAATGGAGAATGAAGTAGGAAGAGACAAGGTAAATAGATCTGCTTGATACCCAGGAGAGAATGAGATCTTTTCGTTATGAGAGGCAACAGTAGTACGACAGGAAAAAGGAAGAGAATAGGTTAGAGTGGTCATCAAAGAATTCATCAAACACCGACCATGAGGTCAATTAAGACCACCGGAGAAAGACTCTATGCCGTGTTTGAGGGACACTGGCAGTTGCCTGACGTCATCTAAGATAACTATGGAGCCCCTAAATCAATAAGATCAGGAGGACGATGAAATACTGCTTTTACCAAATACCAGTCCAGTGCCGTAAACAGTCGAGTAAGTCGACCTACTAAAGCTACACTATTCACGTCATGTTTAAATCCATAACACTGTGCAACAATGAAAATGTAAATCGAATAAAAATAGCCAGTTCCTGTCAGTTCCAATGTGTTGATCTCGAATATCACAAAGACAATTCAAACTTACGGTGAGATTATTATATACGGATTTTTACGTTAAGTTTAAAATCAAATATTATAATGGTTTGTCAAAGTCATAACTAGTACCAGTGGATTATATTATTGTCGTTGGTCTTACTTGTGTGCAATATTTTGGATATAAACATTTTGATACCAATTTTAGCGATCTTTTTGTCTCCCTCCTCTTCAACTTCAGTGACTTTATTAATGCATCTAATAATTCCTGCACGTTTGTTTCCAGATTAACTACCAGTTGTTCAAGTTTACTGCTATTGAAGTGATCAAAAATGCCACGAGTTTGTGTTAACAGTGGTGACACATTTTGCTGTGTGTGTGGAGAGGTGACATTTGCTTCACAAAAACAGCAAATAACTCGTTTGATTAAAAAAGGTTACAGTTGTTATTTTGAGTGCAAAATAGGTGATCGGGATAAGTCCTGGGCTCCACATATGATCTGCAACACTTGTGTCAGCAACCTCAGGAACTGGATACATGGGGAAGGACGTTCAATGCCCTTTGCAGTGCCCGTGATCTAGTGTGAGCCAACTAACCAAGCCAGTGACTGCTACTTTTGTATGGTTCCTCCTATCAAGAAGGGAATAACTAAGAAGAAGAAGCGGACCGTGATCTATCCTAACATTCCATCTGCCATACGTCCAGTTCTACATGGGGAAGGATTGCCAATACCTGAACCACCGACAGAAAACGAGATTACTTCTGATGGGGATTCTGAATGTCCTGAACCATGTACATCACAAGATTCAGAGTTTCTTCCAAATATATCATCAATTGATGATCCACAAAAATTGTCTCAAAATGAATTAAATGATCTTATTAGAGATTCTGAGAAGGCTAAGGCTGATATTTTAGCATCAAGATTGCAGCAGCGCAATTTTCTGGAAAGCAATGCAAATCTTTCCTTCTGTCGCGCGGAGTGGCCACGCGGTTTGAGGCGTCATGTCACGGTCTGCGCGGCTTCTGCCGCTGGAGGTTCGAGTCCTCCCTCGGGCATGAGTGTGTGTTGTTTTTAGCATAAGTTAGTTTAAGTTAGTTTAAGTAGTGTGTAAGTCTACAGACCGATAACCTAAGCAGTTTGGTCCCTTAGGAATTCACACATATCTGAACATTTTTTCTTTCATTCTACCACAGAAGAGAGCAACAACTCACTCCTTTTTTTAACATACAAGATAGTCTTGTGGCACATGTGGACATAAATGGTCTAATGAAGGCTCTCAGAATTAATTACAACCCTGATGAGTGGAGACTCTTTATTGATTCGTCAAAGTTGAGCTTAAAAGCAGTGTTTGTACATATTGGTAATAAGATCCCTTCTATTCCAGTTGGGCATAGTGTGCATGTGAAAGAGTCGTACCAAAACACGAAACTTTTACTACAAGCCATCAAGTATAATGACTCTCAATGGCAGATTTTTGGTAACTTGAAAGTGGTTGCATTGCTATTAGGTATGCAGTTAGGGTATACCAAATATTGCTGTATCTCTGTGAATGGGACAGATAGCCGAGCTCGTGCATCCCGTTACAGTAGACATGAATGGTCCACCAGTAAACCCCTTCAACCAAGTATAAAGAACATTAAGAGTGAACCTCTAGTAGACCCTAGAAAGATTCTGGTCCCGCCCTTGCACATAAAGTTGTGTCTCATGAAAAACTTCGTTAAGGGAATGAACAAAGGTGGTGACGCGTTTAACTACTTAAGGCAAAAATTCCCTTACTTAAGTGATGCTAAAATAAAGGAGGGCATCTTTTTAGGTCCACAGATTAGAGACCTTTTTGGAGACCATACTTTTGATGGATTCATACAAAGTGATGAGAAGCATGCATGGGAATGTTTTAAGACAGTTTGTTTATAGTTTTTAGGGAATAAACGAGCAATAAATTACAAATAGATTGTAGATAACATTTTGTCATCTTACGAAAATCTTAGTTGCAACATGTCATTGAACATGTATTTCTTACATGGTCATCTTGTTTTATTCCCCAAACACCGTGGTGCAGTAAGTGATGAACATGGAGAGCGATTTCATTAACATATTGCGACATTTGAGAAGAGGTATGCCTGAAAGTGGTGCCCTACTATTTTAGCAAATTACTGCTGGACTGTCATAAGGGATGTTCCCGAGTATGTGTATAAACGTCAAGCCAAGTGAAAAGGTCATCTTCTGAATTTATCTCAGAACAAAACATGTAATTGTATATACTGTACATATGGACATTTAATATTTGTAATCCTTTATATACATTTGTGACCAGTTAATTTAGATATTTTCTTTTGTGCTTTACATACACTCCTGGAAATGGAAAAAAGAACACATTGACACCGGTGTGTCAGACCCACCATACTTGCTCCGGACACTGCGAGAGGGCTGTACAAGCAATGATCACACGCACGGCACAGCGGACACACCAGGACGCGTGGTGTTGGCCGTCGAATGGCGCTAGCTGCGCAGCATTTGTGCACCGCCGCCGTCAGTGTCAGCCAGTTTGCCGTGGCATACGGAGCTCCATCGCAGTCTTTAACACTGGTAGCATGCCGCGACAGCGTGGACGTGAACCGTATGTGTAGTTGACGGACTTTGAGCGAGGGCGTATAGTGGGCATGCGGGAGGCCGGGTGGACGTACCGCCGAATTGCTCAGGTCTCCACAGTACATCGATGTTGTCGCCAGTGGTCGGCGGAAGGTGCACGTGCCCGTCGACCTGGGACCGGACCGCAGCGACGCACGGATGCACGCCAAGACCGTAGGATCCTACGCAGTGCCGTAGGGGACCGCACCGCCACTTCCCAGCAAATTAGGGACACTGTTGCTCCTGGGGTATCGGCGAGGACCATTTGCAACCGTCTCCATGAAGCTGGGCTACGGTCCCGCACACCGTTAGGCCGTCTTCCGCTCACGCCCCAACATCGTGCAGCCCGCCTCCAGTGGTGTCGCGACAGGCGTGAATGGAGGGACGAATGGAGACGTGTCGTCTTCAGCGATGAGAGTCGCTTCTGCCTTGGTGCCAATGATGGTCGTATGCGTGTTTGGCGCCGTGCAGGTGAGCGCCACAATCAGGACTGCATACGACCGAGGCACACAGGGCCAACACCCGGCATCATGGTGTGGGGAGCGATCTCCTACACTGGCCGTACACCACTGGTGATCGTCGAGGGGACACTGAATAGTGCACGGTACATCCAAACCGTCATCGAACCCATCGTTCTACCATTCCTAGACCGGCAAGAGAACTTGCTGTTACAACAGGACAATGCACGTCCGCATGTATCCCGTGCCACCCAACGTGCTCTAGAAGGTGTAAGTCAACTACCCTGGCCAGCAAGATCTCCGGATCTGTCCCCAATTGAGCATGTTTGGGACTGGATGAAGCGTCGTCTCACGCGGTCTGCACGTCCAGCACGAACGCTGGTCCAACTGAGGTGCCAGGTGGAAATGGCATGGCAAGCCGTTCCACAGGACTACGTCCAGCATCTCTACGATCGTCTCCATGGGAGAATAGCAGCCTGCATTGCTGCGAAAGGTGGATATACACTGTACTAGTGCCGACATTGTGCATGCTCTGTTGCCTGTGTCTATGTGCCTGTGGTTCTGTCAGTGTGATCATGTGATGTATCTGACCCCAGGAATGTGTCAATAAAGTTTCCCCTTCCTGGGACAATGAATTCACGGTGTTCTTATTTCAATTTCCAGGAGTGTATTTTCATTCATGTAATATTATCTTCATTTTTTCTTAATGCTTTACCTTTGTACTTCCAGAATGGCACTGAAATTTGTCAATGCATAACACATTACGTAATTCAAGTAATTATTCACTTAAAATTTGTTATGCTCAATCTTGCAACATGAATGCATATTTAGTTAGTGAGTTATTTATACAAAAGGGTAAATTATTAAAAAAAGAGCTAAATATTTATGAAGATGATGATTTTTTATCATTTCATGCTGAAATAAATCTTATTAGCTCAAAATCTGGCAATTTACTCACTTTCACTTCAAATTTGTTGTTCAGTGTAATCATTGTGGGCAGTGGTACTGATTCCTCCGAGACACTTGCTCGGCGGCAAAGTACCTCATTTGAAGCGCATTCTAGCCTGTAGGTGAAAATAAGCCGCGAACAGATGCTCGGTATGCAAAATCGTCGATAAAAGCGTTCCGGCAGCGATGTTCTTGAGAGATAGTCAAAGCAACGGCTTGATTCCAACATACTTCCATACTGAGACAACTGGCCTGGTTCATTACAACCTTGGCCAGACGAATTATCGTTATTTCCTTCAAAATCCAATCCCTAATCAACGATTTGGGTAGCAGAGTCTTGACGCTAACTAGCATGTGTCTCACGAACTGTTCATTTGCCTGATGTACTACAGGACGAACTTGGTGGAGATCTTGTAAATCTCCGCCTTGATCGGAGAAGCGGTACCTTTGTCAACGAAGGGTACAAGGGTACTTTGTTTTATCTTTAAGGAAAGATATCCTACTATAACACCCCAAATATAGAGCCCCTAATGACATCCCTTTTGACAGCAAAAGATATAAAAATTAGTTATCCTGACCTTGACGGTAGTTGCTGACAACAAAATATTAACACTATTGAAAGTCTGCTCATCATAAATACTAGGGAACTAACAACATCTATTCCACGGAAAGAACTAAATGAAAGACTATCAGATGATCACTTAATCTACAAAGCATGAAACTCTAAATAAAGAATTCAAAATATACGCTTTACGAAGGTTAAAACCCAGACGAGATAAAGTGATCAAAGATAACCAAGGAAAGAGTTGTAGCCGCATCGAGCTGTAAGTTCGCTGCGACTACAATAAAAAACTTCAATGGAGATGTTAATTCGCGCCGCGCGGGATTAGACGAGGGGTCTAGGGCGCTGCAGTCATGGACTGTGCGGCTGGTCCCGGCGGATATTCGAGTTCTCTCTCGGGCATGGGTGTGTGTGTTTGTCCTTAGGATAATTTAGGTTAAGTAGTGTGTAAGCTTCGGGACTGATGACCTTAGCAGTTAAGTCCCATAAAATTACACACGCATTTGAACATTTTTTTGTTTTGTTAATTCGCTCTCTTGTGGACGTCGCGATATAAGCACGCTTACTGACCGATATTAGATTGTTTCATACTGATCTGGAATTTTAAAGTTTTTCAAGTATCGTCTTGACGTATTAGTCGAATTTCTGAAGAATAGTGTTAGAACATTTACCGTTTAGTCAGACAACGGAACAGATATTATACGCGAGGGAAAAGTAACTCGTGTGATACTTAATCAATTCTGGGACTTAGTCGTCGTGATCTGTGATTGACACGAACATTGAAGGACACAGCAATGTACCAGACGCCGACATATGCTCTACAAATAGACTAGAGTAGGAAACATATACACGCAATCACGAAGAATTCACAGGTACGTCGTGTCGGTGGAAGCTGTAGTCAATGTCAGAATTGCTGATGTAAATCGTAGCTTCAATTCCCTGAATGACAGATCGGTGTGCTTTCCAGTGCAGTGGTTAGATAATTCAGAAGTTCAATAAACTCAGTTATAACTTTAATACTTCGTGTCGTCTTTGTCATTTAATTGAACTTCGTTGTGTAACAGTGAATAATTATTTTCTTGATAGAACGCCTAAGCTAAAGGTGAGTGAGTGACATTATTAACAGGGTACAGTAATTGAACGTTGTATTACGACGCTTACTGTACGTTATTTAGAGAATACATTATCTCTGGATTTACGACGTAGGGGATGTTGAATTAGCACCGTAGCGACGCATTAACGACGCTTTAATACTACACGAATCAACATCCTCGCATGACCATAATGTGGCATCAGCTTGAATGGTGGAACTAATAATTCGAGGCATCATATTATCTACGTTTGGACATTAATTTGCAAACCGGGCATAAAAACTACTGTTATCAAGTTTCACGTAAACTTATAAGCCCGTCGCGATCACGCGAAGGATATTTGGTTTATTCTTTCAGATAAAGGAAGTTGCGGTACCGAGTGGTGCAGTCGCTGTGTGTAGCAGTAAAGAAGACAGACATCCTTCGAACACCATTGCTTCAATTATAAGCGAGGGCCGCTTATACATTTCGGCGTGCTGCTCCATCGATACGCTGATATCTGTTAAAGGGAGATAGTATCTGAAACCAACCAAACAAAAAATTTCCATCGAGCCGACATAAACTCACTCGCCACACTACGTATTTACGGATTTAAGCCTATTTCATCTTTATCATTTTAGGTGTATAGATTAATCCTGCAGAATGTGCTTATAAGCAACATTAAAATGGCGAGCATTGAAATTACAACAGCGAAAAGAAAATCATGTAACGATATTTTTCTTAACAAAAAGGTTGGCTGGGTGGGGCACTGCGCAATAATGTAAAAAACTATACAGAAGAAACAAACGCATCGGC
Source organism: Schistocerca nitens (assembly GCF_023898315.1). Taxonomy (NCBI): domain Eukaryota; kingdom Metazoa; phylum Arthropoda; class Insecta; order Orthoptera; family Acrididae; genus Schistocerca; species Schistocerca nitens. The sequence continues at coordinate 312,508,217 of NC_064619.1, read as the reverse complement.
CACGGTTAAAGTGGCCTCCTTATGGGTCTACTGGTACGTTTTAGGTGTGCATTCATTTATATTCTGTTATTACTGCTCATGAGCATGATATTACGTCACAGTTTTAAAAAGATCGTTGTTATAACTGGTCTCCTAAGGAGGAAGGATTAGGAACTTTATTGTAATAGGTTACTAAGGTGGAGAGAGTGGGGACCTGCTGTTTTCTATTTTTTCTTGCCGGACGCTGGCCGCATGGCGGCAGTTACTCGCCCGTAGCGATGGTGTCACGTGTTGTTGCGGCCTTGGGACTCCGAGGGCTGTCAGTCAAGATGGGGCATCCTCTTTATTCATGTTGTTAGGGTGTTATAGTATTTCGATGGCTTCTCTGATCTTGCGTTTTATGAAATCTGGTTGCTCGGTAAGTACGCGGGTTCCGTTAAATTTTATTTGCTTTCCGCTGTCTTGCCGACTTACGGCCACTGCAGATTTGATGAGTCGCCCTAGAAGAATGCTGCGCTCGTATCCCATACGCCCGTCGCTATTGGCCTGCCAGTCTGACCAATATATACGTCTCGACACTGACAGTCCCTCTCGAACACGCAGTGTGTAAAATATCTACATTGTCCTTGGTAGAGTTTAGCACATTCTGTATCTTACGGCCGCTGTAGAAGACCGGCAGGACACCAACCCAGTAAGGAGTGTACCAGTCCGGTCAGAGATATTTTTTTACGTAAGCTAAGAGCGCTACTGGCTGCATTTTGTCGATTTCTTGCCCGTTTCGCTATCTTTTGTTCGTTGCAATGGCTGTGTGGATCGATGTATGATTGTAACCATTATCCAAGGACGTTTTATGCGTCCTTTCGAGCTCATGTGACGTTTTGAGGATCACTTAGGCGCTGTGCGCGGATAGCCAAAGAATAAATAGCAGACTTCTTCTGAGCTAGATGGCGGTTCGATTTGGCGTGCAAATACCTGTCCGTATGTGTAGGCTTCCCATGTATTCGGTGTCCCAGTGTGCCCTCCGTTGCCCTATACATTTCCACGTCTAGGAATGGAACTGCACTATTCTTCTGTGCTCTAGCGTGAACTGTATCTTGCCGTGCATGTATTTCAAATATTCGTCAAACCTGTGTAACTCTGTGAAACGAGCCTATTGCTGTTGAACCTTTTATTTCAGAAACATACTTATTTAGTTATCGTCAACCTTAATATACTCCCCACGTTCATCCCTACAACGCTCCATGCAAATTTTCCATTGATGGAAACTGCTGGAAGTCTTCCTCTGTGATCTCTTTGATGACATGTGTCGCTTTTCCATTCACAGCTTCAACGGACTGAAGTCTTGTTCCTTTTAATGCAGATTTGACCTGGAGGAGTAAACAAAAGCCTATTTAATCTTTATCATTTTAGGTGTATAGATTAATCCTGCAGACTGTGCTTATAAGCAACATTAAAGTGTCGAGCATTTAAATTACAACAGCGAAAAGCAAATCATGTAACGAAATTTTCCTTAACAAAAAGGTCAGGCGAATAAGATAGTTGGTCAAACTCTGAGCTGCTCTACACCGCTGGAAACCTCTTAGCAGCAGACAATGTGATAGAGCCGGTGTGTTTTATTCATACAGAACCCTTTATTTGTTCTTCCATAATTTGGATATTTTCTTTATTTTCTCACGGAATTGAGGGAGAACCTTAATGTAGTAATCTTGGTTAATAATATGACTTCCAGGAACCCAGTGAAGAAACATAGTTCCATGAATACAAAAAAGTCTTCAATGCTTTGTACCTTGATTCGCTCATTTGAGCTTTTCTCGCTTTCCGTTTCTGGATCGTAAGTCAAAAACCAAGATGCGTCACATGTTATCACTCTTTCCAAGGACTTAGAATCTTTTTCAATCGTATTCAAAATGTCAGTACAAACAGAATTTTCGGCACCAGTTACGTATACTTTTCTCTCGTTAATTTGGTTGTATAAAATTTGCTTTACCCACTCTACGTCAGTTCCTATAGTTTCGGCAGATCAAATTTCCTAGTTTCTCAATATCTTTTTTTTTTAAGAGGATTCCTGGCGTGAGTCATCTTCGACATTTTCTCGGCCACCTTGGTACCATTTAAACTACTCAAAAACTCGCGTGCTTGATAAACAGACCTCCTTCAGTAAAAGACAGGTTAAAATAGTAGTTTTTCCAAGTTTCATGTGAAACTTCACGACAATTAGGGGCTGCATTATTACACGTAATATTGTTACACATTACTTTCTTCGGCCAGACAGCTCTTACGCAAAGGCAGGTCGCAACCACACTAATTTGCCTACAGCCACCAAACGTGCCACATCCGATTGAGAAGGCTTCACGCTTCACAACTGTTGGTCGTTCATCTTTGACGTACGCATACTTCTCTCTGGCAACATCAGGCCGTTATTTTATTGATAGGATATTCAGTGGTACTCCATCTCCGTATCAGAGTTCATCCATCACTGTGAATGGCGGTGTTTCATTCTCTCGACAGCTCCTGACGAGATTTGTCAATACGTAAGAGATCTCGAGAATTTTATTGTCAGGCAACAGTCTAACACCCTCTGGATGGAGGTAGGTCAGGACAGCATTGGAACATGCTGTCTGGCGTTAACTTGCTGAAAGATAACGTTAAATAGACATCTAAAATAGGTCACTAGCCATGCGAACCAGAGGTGATGGTGTTTCGTAACAAATTACATCCTATACCATCACACCAGATGCTGAGCCGGTACGATGATGTGAATTCAGCCTGACAACCTTCGTCTTCTAGGTGCCTCCACTCGTGGACGTGTCCAACGTGGTGCTGTAGACAGTACTATTTCGTCTTAGGTTCCCTGCACTTCTTATTTATTTCATTCCTCAGAGAATTGTGTTTCTGTATTCCTGAATTTCCCTGCACGTTTTTGTACTATCTTCTTTCATCGATCAACTGAAGTATTTCTTCTGTTACCCATGGTTTCTTTGCAATGACCTTCTTTGTACCTATGTTTTTCTTTCCAGATTTTGTGATTGCCCTTTTAGAGTTCATTTCTCTTCAACTGTACTGCCTACTGGACTATTCTTTATTGCTGTATCTACAGCCTTGGAGAATCTCAAGCTATCTCGTCATTCCATAGTACTTTTGTATCCCACTTCTTTGCATACTGACTCTTCCGGACTAATCTCTTAAACTTCAGCCTACTCTTCATCACTAGTACAATGTGCTGTGAACTTACATCTGCTCCTGAGTACGCCTTACAATCCAAAAGCTGATTTCGGAATCTCTGTCTGACCACGATGTAATCTAAATGAAATTTTCGCGCTTCACCTGACCAATTCCAAGTATACCTCCACCTCGTGTGATTCCTGAGCAGAGTATTCACTATTACTAGCTGAAATTTACTGCAGAACTCAATTAGTCTTGCTCCTCTCTAATTCCTTGTCCCAATACCATATTCTCCTGTAACCTTTTCTTCTATCCCTTCCCCAACAACGGCATTCCAGCTACCCATGACTATTAGGTTTCCATCTCTCTTTGCGTATTGTATAACCCTTTCCATACCTTCATATACTTGCTCTATCTCTTCAGCTTGCGACGGTGGTATGTATACCTGAACTGTCGTTGTCAGTGTTGGTTTGCTGTCGATTCTGATACGAATAATTCTATCACTTAACTGTTCACAGTAGCACACTCTCAACCCTACCTTCCTATTCATAATGAATACTTCTCTCGTTATACCATTTTCTGCTGCTGATAACATTACTCGATACTCATCTGACCAGAAATCCTTGTCTTCTTTTCATTTCACTTCATTGACTCCTACTATATCTAGATCAAGCCTTTGTATTTCCCTTTTCAGATTTTCTAGCTTCTGTACCATATTCAAACTTCTGACACTCCACGCCCCGACTCATAGCACGTTATCATTTCGTTGATTATTCAGTCTTTTTCTCATGGTCACCTCCCCCTTGGCAGTGTCCTTCCAGAGATCCGAATGGGGGACTATCCCCGAATCTTTTTCGAACAGAGAAATCATCATGACACTTTTTCATTTACAGGCCATATGACCTGTGGATATACGTTATGTATCTTTAATGCAGTGATTTCCATTGCCTTCTACGTCCTCATGCCATTGATTATTGCTGATTTTGCTGATTGTTCCGCCTTTAGGGGCAGTTCCCCATCTCAAGGGGAAAAGAGTGCCCTGAACTGTTCACTCCTCCGTCCTCTTTAACAAGGCTGTTGGTAGAATGAGGCTGACCCCTTATGCCAGAAATCTTTGGCGGCCAATGCTGATTATTAATCAAAATTAAAGCGGTAGTAGGTTTTGAACCCAGGACAGAGGACTTTTTGATTATGAATCACAGACGCTACACCCTCTTTCTTTTCATTTTGTTCAGTATAGTTCGTTCCGTTTGGTCTGTGCAGACATCACACGGTGTCCGTTCAAGTTGATCGTTGATTTCTTTACTCAGTTTTTTTTTTTTTTTTTTAATTACGGAGGACAATCGGCCCTCTGACCGAGCACGCCGAGCTACCGTGCCGGCTCCACCTAGACCATGAGTCCTGACATCGGTATGTAGTTCGAACTTTAAACTTCTTGTTTGGCCAGGATTGTGGAGGCGTTATCTTGAGCCATGTACCTAACAATAGGAACGTCTTTTTACATATACCTCTTAATAGGCACACTGTTGACTTTTTTTGCCATGATATGGCTGAAAATTAACTGATTATTGGAAAGTTCTGAGAGGAAGTAGGTGTTTAGCGGTGGGGCAATGAGCCAGTCAACTACATACAGCACTGCAGGCACTGATCTGCCCATATCGGCAAGGGTTCAGTTCAACACACAACTTCTGTTGCAGCATTTGGTGAGCCTGGGGCAGCCGAAGTAGCACTGGCAATGTAAGCAGAGATTAAAGGTTTAGCATCACTGAGTGGGTAAGTCACGGGCGGCACTTCTGTCGAGTTCCCTGAGAGGGCTAGAGCAAATTTGATAGTTCACTTGTTCAAGCTAGTGCTACATCTGGTGAGTCCTATACCTATCAGTTTGGCATATGGTTCTCCCTCTCAGCCAAACAGGGCGCGTCACTTGCCTGTGCAGCAGCTATCAGCAGCTAGAGGCTGAGTTGCAGGTGGTGGTAGCAGTCGCCATCAATGAGCGAAGCCTCTGCTGCCACAAGCAGCAGTCATTGCAGCCAGTGGGGGCGTCACACATATCAACGTGTCTGAGTTGTCACTGCTTTACATAAGGGCTGCGACTGCAGTCTGTACACTGTGGGGGCATCAGCAGTGTCTAACCAGTCAGTGGTCAATCAATCCATTGGCTGCAGTGGACATCAAGCTACTTTAATAATTGAGGTAAGGGCGATGGAAAGGAAAGGAGAGTATAAGAATGACTAATGGGTCGTATATGGTGCAAAATACGATTTTTTAAAGGAAACTGAAACTTTAGGAATTGTTGGTGGTATGGATTTAAATGCTAGGATGTCAATAGAATCAAAGGATGAGTAACTATTAAAAATGGAAGTAGCTTGTGAAATGGGCAAGCATAAGTTTACTCAGTGCTATAAAAATTATGTTTAGAGAATTAGCATCTAAATTATATTCCAAGCCTCACTCTAGTGCCCAAGAGTTGATTCTGACAACCAAGTAATTAATAATAAATTAGACTGTAGTAACTGAGAGCTGAAGGCTGGTAACTAACAACTGTGACTGATGTCTGGTCTGATGGGAACGAACTAAAATCTGATTCTGGCGAATTAGAAAATCAGCTAGATGCTAATTCCTCAACATCAGAATCTGACTTACAAACTCATAACAGTTAATTAACGCAGAAAATAAAATTATAAGCTAATCCATTAAAAAGTGAGTTTAAAATTGATCTCAGTCAACTGTAACATGAAGCTGGGATGACTCAGCTAGGAGTAACAAATAAGTGTCATGAGAATTTTAAAAATTAAAAGGAAGAAGTTGCAGAGGACATTGCAATTGTTAATAAGAAATTTTATGAACTCAAGAATTATTATGAAGTGGAATGTAACAACTACCCTCGAGTAATGGAAACACAATCCAGTAACATAAGCCAATTGAAATCTGATGTCATTTAAAAGGTTTAACTACTAGAGGAGAAGTAGGTAAAGCAAACTAAGGAATTAAAATCTAGTATGAAAAACCTATCTGACAAATTAAGCCACTTGGAGTCTAATACATGTATACATATTAGACCATGTTTAACAAGTAGTCAATGAATAATGATGAACTTGTACTCTCCAAGTTAGTTATAACGATCTTCTGGAGAATATACCCCCAGTTGTATTTTTAACGTCAGTCGAGAGAATTTTACCCAAATAATGGAAGAGTGTAAGGAGAATTAGTATTATGGTCCGTCAGTTAAGAGAAGAAGCTGCTGCTTGGTAATTAAATATCAAAATTTACTTTAAAACTTTAGATCAGTTCCAAGTAGCATTTAAGGAAACAGTTGTGCGTCCCATTGAGTATGCTGATTTGTATAACTAACTTAAGCCTAAGTCCAAGAGTTATTTAAGTTCTAATTAGTATGCAGCTGCGGATTTAATCTTGAAAACGGTGTCTGTCGACGAAGAGTAACTATTAGTGGGCTTCCTTATGTGTTCTAGCGTTAAAAGGTTTTTTGGCTTTTCACATTTAACCAAATATAACATTGATGATGATAATTTATGGCAATGTTTGCCGACAAGATAAAGAATGCAACCTTTTAACACTAGATTGCGTACTCACGGCAGTTGTCCTTGGCCGGTTTTTTTTTTTTTTTTTTTTTTTTTGTTCGACTTGGAAAGAGAGAAAAATTAATGAATGATCGACGATGCGTCGGTTCTCGATTGTGTTCAGGAGACGTACAGATTGACTGCGTGAAAATAGTTTCTCAAATGGCCTCTTAACCCGGATTCCTTTCACGCAATGAGACTCTTCAATGAAATTACCTAAGGGACCTATTTGAATAATAAAAAAAATGCAAAACAGTGAAATTTTGTAAAAAAAAAAAGTTGTCAGATTGGAAATTGATCACATTAATGATCTCCCAAATACAATCGAGACACCGCGATAAAGAGCGAACCTGTAACAAAGTTCATTTAAACATAAACATTATTTGTGGTTAATTTAAAGAAAAGAATAAGCATAGATTTTCTGTACAGTGAAGCATCAATATATTCTCAAAGAACAAAGGCGTTAAACTATAAACATTAACTAATTTACAATGAATACAAAACTTACATTTTTATGCTTTTCTCATAAATGGAACAGTCCAACAATCGCTGTTTTTGTATGTGCGATGTTGTTGTTGTGGTCTTCAGTCCTGAGACTGGTTTGATGCAGCTCTCCATGCTACTCTATCCTGTGCAAGCTTCTTCATCTCCCAGTACCTACTGCAACCTACATCCTCCTGAATCTGCTTAGTGTATTGATCTCTTGGTCTCCCTCTACGATTTTTACCCTCCACGCTGCCCTCCAATGCTAAATTTGTGATCCCTTGATGCCTCAAAACATGTCCTACCAACCGATCCCTTCTTCTAGTCAAGTTGTGCCACAAACTTCTCTTCACCCCAATCCTATTCAATACCTCCTCATTAGTTACGTGATCTACCCACCTTATCTTCAGCATTCTTCTGTAGCACCACATTTCGAAAGCTTCTATTCTCTTCTTGTCCAAACTGGTTATCGCCCATGTTTCACTTCCATACATGGCTACACTCCATACAAATACTTTCAGAAACGACTTCCTGACACTTAAATCTATACTCGATGTTGACAAATTTCTCTTCTTCAGAAACGATTTCCTTGCCATTGCCAGTCTACATTTTATATCCTCTCTACTTCGACCATCATCAGTTATTTTACTCCCTAAATAGCAAAACGCCTTTAGTACTTTAAGTGTCTCATTTCCTAATGATATGTGCGATATTTTGTAAAAATTAAATGTCCTGGCTTGCGCGTAAATATTTTTTATCGTCACAAGGTTTACAAAAGCGTTTCTTTTTTTTTTTTTTTTTTTGGTGATAACGTGGTTTTTCACACTAAATGAAATATAACTCGTAGCGGTGCTACACAACACGTCTTAACAAGTCGGCGACCAAACATCAAAGGTAATGAAGTACATTGAAGTACATGTTAACATATCGGCGACCAGAAGTACAACTAACTATAAAGACTCTAGAATTTTCCTAACAAAAGATAAATTGTTCTTTCTTCTGTTTCGCAGCTTCTTGCTATCAAGTGCTGCGGCAATGATTTTAAATATCTGCGCCCAGCGAGTCACAGTGTTTAAAAGTACCTTTTCAACGCTGGCCGCGTGTCTTGGTATAGGCGCACGTTATAAACAGATTTCGTTTCTTTACTCTCGTGTTGTCATGCTTAGTATCATTACAAACTACAACTCGATGGCTGTCCTTTTCTCATATGCAAAAATGTCTGAAATCCAATAATATCACAGTGTGATCAGCTTCAGTTGCTGTTATGGTTACTACATACACATGAATGAATATTTGCAAGGGATATTAAGTTAGAGATACATACTACATAAGTTAATATGTGAATCACTGTCTGCAAAGTGAAAGTTTGCGAGCAGTGGACTGTACGTATTGTCAGGCATTATACGTTATGCAGAGGCGTTGTATTTGTGAGTAAGAAGTGTGTTACGGAAAGGAATGGAGGTATTAAGGACCTGAGATGCCTTTACTGTCCAAATCTCGGTGGCAAATATATTACTTCATGTTCATCTACATCTGCATGTACAGGATTACTCAGCAATTCCACAATTAAGTGCCTGGCAACAGGTTCATCGAACCCTCTTTAAGCTATTTATCTACCATTCCACTCTCGAACAGCGAGCAGGAACAACGAACACTTAAATACTTCCCTGCGATCTCCTATTTATTTTGTTATGATGATCATTTCTCCCTTTCTACCTGGGCGCCAACAAAATATTTTCAAAATATCAGGAGAAATTTAGTGATTGGAATTTCATGAGGAGGTTCTGCAGCAGTGAAAAACTGCTTTTGTTTTAATGAGTGCCGCCCTAATTCGTGTGTATTATCCATGACTCTCTCTCCCCTATTTAGTGGTAATACAAAACGAGCTGTCCTTATTTCAACTTTTCGGGTGCCCTCCGTCAATCCTATCCGATGCGGATTCCACACCACACAGCAGTACTCCAGAAGAGGGCGGACAAGCGTAGTTTTAAGTTTTCTAAGTGTTCTGCCAAAAAATCGCAGTCTTTCGTCTGCATTCACCCACAACATTATCTTTTGGATCATTCCAGTTTAAGTTATTCGCAATTGCAATCCATAAGTATTTAGCTGAGTTTGCAGCCTTTAGATGCGTGTGATTTATCGCGTAACCGAAATTAAGCGGATTCTCTTTAGTGTTCATATGGATGATTTCACACTTCTCATGATTTAGAGCCAACTGCCACTTTTGCACTGTGCATATATCTTGTCTAAATCATTTTGCAATTTGTTTTGATCATCTGATGACTTTACATGGCGGTATATGAAAGCATCATCTGCAAACAATATAAGAGGAGTGCTTGTATTGACTCCTAAATCATCCATGTAGATCAGGAACGACAGAAGACCTGTAACAGTTCCTTGGGGAACGCCAGATATTACTTCTGTTTCACTCGATGACTTTCCGTCAGTTTTAACGAACTGTGACCTTTCCGACAGGAAATAACGAATCCAATCACACAACTGAGACGATACTCCATAGACATGCAATTTAATTAGAAGTCGCTTGCGAGGAACGGTGTAAATCTTCAAATCTAAAAATACAGAATCAGTTTGACGTCCCTTGTCTATAGATTCATACTTTGTGGGAACAAGGAGCTAGTTGTGTTTCATTAGAACGATTTTCTGAATCCGTGTTGGGTATTTGTCAATACATCGTTTTCTTGTAGGTGATTCATAATGTTGGAGCACATTTCATGTTCCAAAGTCCTACTGCAGATCGACGTTAATGATATGGGTCTGTAACTCAGCAGATCTATTTCCTTTCTTAGGTATTGGTGTACAATTCTCCAGTCTTTGGTAACAGACGTCTCTACGAACGACCTGTTGTAGATGATCGCTAAGTACGGCGCTATTGTATCAGCATACTCTGAAAGGAACCTGACTGGTATACAATCTAGATCGGAAGCCTCGCTTTTCTTAAGCTATTTAAGCTGCTTCGCAACAGAGAGGATATCTACTTATAAGTTACCCATGTTGACAGTTGTTTTTGATTCGAATTCTAGAGTATTTGCTTCGTTTTCTTTTGTGTTGAGGACACCGGAGATCATTGCGGATGTAATTACTGATCATGTACTGGAAGAGCTTCCAATTGCTTAGGGGTTAAACAGCATCAGTTAAACTATTAAACGGCTTTGTATTTATTTCCGTTTATGTATTTGCCTGAAGCCAATGGCCATATTTATACATTTATTTCTTTACGGTTGAAGGAGAAGAATAGCGTTAAGAGGAATTTATATCATTGCTTACAGCAAGTAATATTTTTAAGTATTCAATTATTTTGTCTGCTGCTACAGAGAATTTAAAGGTTAAATAGGGTCGTTGGCTCAGGGGCAGAGCGTAAGTTTCGACGAGGTAGAAAAATAATGGAGTTGTTGTTACGTCACAAACTTGGAACCCACATCCGCCATTTTAAGTAGCCGAAAACATTAGATGGTACTTCCCGGTGACGTCACTCTCACGTACTCGCGCCCAGGTTCGACCGCGCTGCGCACTTTGGTTGCGTGGAGACATAGTTATTACATCAGAAATGCAAGCTTGCGTTGCTTACGAATATAATAATCAATCCGATCGTACTCTAAAGTTTAACAGCATTCTGCCAACCAATTTTATGTGACGCAGCATGTGAAAGTTGCTAGATTTGGACGGGTTACTCCTGTAACTGAAATATCAGGTACGTTCTGGTACATTTGATGTTAATTAGATAGGATGAAAAAGATTTGCTTTCGTGAAATAGTAAATTACTATCATTATCGTTACAGATCTGAAGATCGTTCTGAATGAACCGAAACCGGTCATATGAATAAAAAAAAAATTGCAATCAAGACAGATTATAAGTAACATTATACAATCACTGATTGCTGCTATCCCCTCAGACATTATGTCTGTTTTTGTAAACATAATCAATACGATTAATAATGCAAATGATACAAGGAACATGAAACTAACCAACTAACCAACTAACTAACTACTGGTATACCACAAAACATGGTATAGGCGTACATACTTTGAAAACTTTAAAATGAAATTCAAAAGTAAAATCAAGCAGGTAGGCTGTACCCCAGGTGATCCAAGTAGATGTACATTCATATTGTGATATATTCGGCTACACCTGGAAACACTGACAGAGTTACTAGCGAGAAAAATTCCGGGAAAAGAAGCAAATACGCTACTGTTCGAAAGATTGACCCACATCTTAGACAGGTTATCAATCATTGCTGAAAAAAATTACTTACAAACATGTTGAAGAAAACCATCCATTTTATGGGGCCTTTCTGTAAATTGCTATTACTGGGCCGGCCGGAGTGGCCGAGCGGTTCTAGGCGCTACAGTCTGGAACCGCGCGACCGCTACGGTCGCTGGTTCGAATCCTGCCTCGGGCATGGATGTGTGTGATGTCCTTAGGTTAGTTAGGTTTAAGTAATTCTAAGTTCTAGGGGATTGATGACCTCAGAAGTTATGTCCCATAGTGCTCAGAGCAATTTTTTTTTGTCGCTATTATTGGCCACACACTAAATGACGCATCAAAGGTAAGACTTCAAAGTGAGAAGATATGTAAACTACAGTGAAACTAATTCACTGCCAATCTAATAAAACAAGACGTCTATTCTGCATGGAGGTTTCTTTGACGTTTCAATAATCGTTCACTTTGTTGGCGTGCACAAGATACGATAGCATTCCATGCTTCTTTCCTCATTGCACACGTTTCTGGGATAGCAAAGAGCTCGTAGTTAAGTATTTTTGCAGACATGAACATTAAAAATGTTGTGCGTACGAGCAGAAAGCAGAAAATGTGACTAACAAGAAGCAGTGCCAGTAAGTAAACAGGCATTAGTTTCGGAGTTCCAGCTTCATCTGCTATTGGTAAAAATACAGTAAAAGTGGAATAAAATGCATTGCGAAAGTATTCCTTCCACATCACATCCTTCTCTTCTTCGTTATTCGAAATACAACAACAAATCAAGTTACAGTAACGGTGCCAAATGTGTCCGTATTACTAAAGGAAATACGAATTCAAGAACAGAAAAACGTTTGAAAATGCCTGCATGATACAATGTTACTCAAACAAGCATTGTAATTTTTAGTATTTGAAGCACTTGTTGCATGCACACTACAAAAATAATGAGCAAGAAGCAATCGTAAACAATAGTCTGCTAATGTTTTGGGCTTCTTAAAATGGTTGCAGGCGCCGCCCACTCTGGCTTCAAAACAACGTACAGCGTAAAGTCTATAGTGCTATCTCCTTTTTTTACCTTCATGGTAAGTTCACCGTTAAATTAATTCTTTGCATGCGCTAAAACGTTGCTGTTGGATTGGAATCTTAAACTGAACGCATATTTTACTATTGAGAAAGAATTTTTGGTAATGTGAGGCACTCTAAGATACGTGGGCTTACCACGTTTCTATCTGTATTGTTGGAAGGTATGTTACATTGAACTAAGTGATATTAACGAAGAATATGATCCTGCGGTGTAATTTATATACGTACAGAGGCGTATCTGGCATTATTTTCTTTTACTTCTGGTTAATTGAAAAGAATATAATGAATAGTTTGAATAGCATGTAGCGTAACAACGAACGTGATGTTAACGTCATTTTTGTTTTTTAAGCAACTGTGTCTGCGGAACAAAGAATGTGATGTGATGTTGACGTGATTTTATTTTTTAGCAACTGTGAGATATAGTTGTGTAGTTACAATTGTTGGCCTAGTGTCTATGCACTAAAACACAGGGGTAAGTAATACCCTCACAGGTCTTCATACGTAACTGGGTGACATTTGGGGTATTCGTTCCAATGGTGATATGCACTGGAAGAAGGTATCTTGCAGCTCATTTGCTGTGCTGTTTTGGTATTTGAAGGTTGACTGCACTTTTTAACTGTTAATCGAGTACAATAACTAAATACACTGACGGAAAATATTGCTGCACCAAAAATTTATTAATTTACAGTCATGAAATTTCGGGAATACATTTATCTAGGTCACATATTTAATTTATTAATATTGCAATATCACAGGCTAATGTAAGCATGAGATAATTCATTGCAAATGTGAAAGCCTGGTACATTAAATCCGGTATAACCAGCAGAATGTTCAACGCACGCAAGCGAACGTGAATTCATTGTGTTGAACGGGTGCCGGGTGTCAGTTTGCGGTATGAAGTCCCATGCCTGTTGCACTTGCTCGGCCATTTCAGTGACGGTTAATGCTGTTTGTGAATGATGCTGGAGTTGTCGTCCGATGATGTTAATATGTGCTCGATTGGAGACAGATCTGATGACCGAGCAGGGCAAGGCAACATTTCGACAACCTGTACATCATATTGGGTTACAACAGTTGTATGTGGGCGAGCGTTATCCTTTTGGGAAAGCCCCACTGGGATGCTATTCCTGAATGGCAGTATAACAGGTCGAATCACCAGGCTGACGTACAAATTTGTAGTCAAAGTGCGTCATACAAACACGAGAGTGCTCTTGCTGTCATACGAAATTGCACCCAAGACCAAAACTCAAGTTACAGGTCCAGTGTGTGCAGCACACAGACAGGCTGACCTGGAGCTGCTCGTGAAGTAACTGATTTCTAACAGTTCGTTGTGTCACTGTGGTTCCAACTGCTGCTCAGATTGCTGTTGAAGACGTGTGCGATGTGAATGCCGAATACGGCGGTCTTGCCTCATGATAGTGCCAAGTGGCCGTCCGGAGCCCGATCCTCTGGCGACCGTACATTTTCTTGACCACTGCTGCCAGCAATCATGTACAATGGCTACATTCTTGCCCAGTCTTTCTGCAACATCGCAGAAGGAACATTAAGCTTCTCATAGCCCTATTACACGAATTCATTCAAACTCAGTGATGTATTGATAAGCGCGTCTTTATCGCTTTAAAGGCGTTGTTGACTAACGCGAACACTCAACGTCCAATCTCAAAAGTAACTAACTCTCGCGACCGTTACAGCGTGTATTTAAACCAAACGTGATTTGCATCCTCATAGCAGCTTTACTAGCGCAATTCTTATACGACTGACGCGATATTTGAATAGACATTCATCATTCAGACGTAGGAACACGCCTTCAATTTTCGTTATGTCGCACAATTCCTTCTTGGTGTTGCGATTTTTCCATTAGTGTATTATCATACTAAAAATAAAATAAGTGCCATGCTGGCATATAACATAATTACAATGTGTTGTGTTTATGGATATATTGTCCCTTTAAGAATAAATGTATATTATGTGAAAAAGTATGGAATTAAGCTAAACTAGTGCTGAGTCGTACAATGTCTAGAATGATAAACACCATTGTTAACGGGTTGTAATGAGAAAGTAAAATAATGAACCTATGTTACATTATGTTTAGTGATATTTAGCAAGAACAATGAATGAGGGGAATCAGCAAATGATCACTGCATAGTTGGAAAAGATTCAGTGAATTAATTATTATTGTAATGGAAGGAATCGACATATCTTTACATATCACACAAGTTATCCTGAATTAAAATTAAAATCACATGTAATTTTGTAGTGAAATGGGATAGTTCAACCGGTGTTTACTAAACCTGTACAACGAAGTAACGATACTTTTATTTTTCAGCGATGACACGAAGGAGTAATTGAAATTAATTTATATCATGAATCTATAGAGAGACTGATGAGGAATGGATTACTTTTTATTGAGTTGGAAGTAAGGGAATGTAGAAAAATAATAATGGTGAAAGTGTATATAGGAGTAAAAGAGACGTGAGATACAATAATTAAATTTGTGTATAAGCTATAACTTTTTACAGGGAAGAACATTACCAGGACATACTGGGCCACTAGTTGTGGTTCCCACTCTCAGCTCTAATGAGGAAATAGTTATAGTGATACTATTCATAATGTATTAAGAATGAAAAATATGTAGTACATGCAGTTTTCAAAAAGGGATTTCGTTATAACTGTCTTACTGTAAAGGCCAGTTCAAATTGACCTTGCTGCAGGTTTGGTTGAGTTGACTCGGTAGTATTTGGAAACCCTTACTTCATCATAGCAAGGAGAAATATGAAAGTTCACCTAGTGCACCAACAACATTTATTTTAAGCCTTGAGTAAATGATAACTGTAGTGGACTGTTAAGGCAGCCAGTTCACAGTGAAGTAGCCGAAAGGGCACGCGTCAACTCACGCCGTCTGGCGTTAAGTCTGGAACAGGATTCGTAATGAATGTGATAAAGAAAAGAACGTAGCTATTAGAACACTTAACTTTTATATTGTCCTTTGGTATACAGCATTCTGGATGATACAAGTGAGACTCTATCTTGAGGTACATGCAATGGTACAAATGGCGCCTTGCTAGGTCGTAGCCATTAACTTAGCTGAAGGCTATTCTAACTGTCTCTCGGCAAATGAGAGAAAGGCTTCGATCAGTGTAGTCGCTAGCAATGTCGTCGTACAACTGGGGCGAGTGCTAGTACGTCTCTCGAGACCTGCCTTGTGGTGGCGCTCGGTCTACGATCACACAGTGGCGACACGCGGGTCCGACATGTACTAATGGACCGCGGCCGATTTAAGCTACCACCTAGCAAGTGTGGTGTCTAGCGGTGACACCACAGTAACAACAGATAAATTTTATTGATAACGACTGGTGAGCAATCAGGCAAACTTCTAATAAGGGAATATATCTAAGCTAATGTTTGTATAAACGTGTTATCTATGATCTATGAATTGGAATGAGTCAAATTACATTCTGAAGTGCTGGTCTACGAAACAGTATTTGATGTCAGAATATGCAAGCAACGACAGCGGGGATACAATCCCAAGCATCAAAGAATTTCAGCCCATGTGGCTGTGTAATGAAATGTATGAGAAATTTATGTTGTACATTGAGTTCTTCGTTGTGTTGTATTGAGTAGCGACTGTTGCATCAGCCTAAGATTATACTCAGTGTTGAATTTACTTAGTATTGAAGCGAAAACTAATTAGGGATTTTATGGCATATACGCTGGAAGAATATCTGAAGAATTTTGTTGCAGAATTTTTGTTTTTATGATAGGTAGATTTGAAGTTTGAGTGATAATATTGCAGTCTTATCTTTGCTCGAAGCTTTATAGGTTGAGTAGTATTATTTGGAAATGTAATTTATACGTGAATTAGCACTGAACATTTTATTCCTTGAAAATAATTTAATGTCTGAGACTTAAAAAAACGTTTAGCTTGTGCACAGTGAAGAGAAATGTACTATAATTTGCACTCAGATACGTGTTTAGTCAGTTAAAAAATGAAATGGTAGGGAGACTAGATTTGGGAGCGGTAAGGTCCTGGGCATACAAGGCTCAAGCACTTCATAGTTTTACTACTATTTATTTATTTATGTTTACTTTCAGTTTTTAAGAAATGTGATTTTTCAAATCTAACAAACAGTTCAGAATTTGCCTTAGAGTCAGTTACGATTATTAACGATGATCTGGAAATTTCTTCTGAAGGATACTTTAACACCAGTAACATTTAAGAAAATATACCTTTAAAAGACAATCCACAAAAGAGCCAAAATCAGAGGCATTTGCTCACAGTTCTGAAATAAAATTACAAGGTGATTTTAGCACAAGCATTAGAATAACCATCATAAAAATTTAAAGAAAAATCTTTAAATTCCATAAATGAATTAATTCAGGTAATCTTTTAAATTTACTGATACAGAAAAAGTTATCAAAGTACGGAAATTTGTCATCATCATCATCATCATCATCATCATTTAAGACTGATTATGCCTTTCAGCGTGCAGTCTGGAGCACAGTCCCCCTTATAAAATTCCTCCATGATCCCCTATTCAGTGCTAACATTGGTGCCTCTTCTGATGTTAAGCCTATTACTTCTAAATCATTCTTAACCGAATCCAGGTACCTTCTCCTTGGTCTACCCCGACTCCTCCTACCCTCTACTGCTTAACCCATGAGTCTCTTGCGTAATCTTGCTGCTCCCATGCGTGTAACATGACCCCACCATCTAAGCCGGTTCGCCATGACTGCTACATCTATAGAGTTCATTCCCAGTTTTTCTTTGATTTCCTCATTGTGGACACCCTCCTGCCATTGTTCCCATCTACTAATACCTGCAATTATCCTAGCTACTTTCATATCCGTAACCTCAACCTTATTGATAAGGTAACCTGAATCCATCCAGATTTCGTTCCCATACAACAAAGTTGGTCGAAAGACTGAACGGTGCACAGATAACTTAGTCTTGGTATTGACTGCCTTCTTGCAGAAGAGAATAGAACGTAGCTGAGCGCTCACTGCATTAGCTTTGCTACACCTCGCTTCCAGTTCTTCCACTATATTGCCATCCTGTGAGAATATGCATACTAAGTACTTGAAACCGTCCACCTGTTCTAACTTTGTTCCTCCTATTTGGCACTCAATCTGTTTATATCTCTTTCCCACTGACATTACTTTCGTTTTGGAGATGCTAATTTTCATACCGTAGTCCTTACATTTCTGATCTAGCTCTGAAATATTACTTTGCAAACTTTCGATCGAATCTGCCACCACAACTAAGTCATTGGCATATGCGAGACTGCTTATTTTGTGTTCACATATCTTAATCTCACCCAGCCAGTCTATTGTTTTCAACATATGATCTATAAATAATATGAACAACAATGGAGACAGGTTGCAGCCTTGTCTTACCCGTGAAACTACTCTCAACCATGAACTCAATTTACCGTCAACTCTAACTGTTGCCTGACTATCTATGTAAAGACCTTCAGTTGCTTGCAAAAGTTTG
This sequence comes from Schistocerca nitens, assembly GCF_023898315.1. NCBI lineage: Eukaryota > Metazoa > Arthropoda > Insecta > Orthoptera > Acrididae > Schistocerca > Schistocerca nitens. The sequence continues at coordinate 312,490,228 of NC_064619.1, read as the reverse complement.
CCTCCTATTCCATAATCTCGTAGAACAGACAATAACTTCCTCCTAGGAACCCGGTCATATGCCTTTTCTAGATCTATAAAGCATAGATACAATTCCCTGTTCCACTCTTAACACTTCTCCATTATTTGCCGTAAGCTAAAGATATGGCCCTGAGAATCTCTAAGAGGCCTAAACCCACACTGATTTTCATCCAATTTGTCCTCAGCTAATACTCGCACTTTCCTTTCAACAATACCTGAGACGATTTTACCCACAACGCTGATTAAAGAGATACCTCTGTAGTTGTTACAATCTTTTCTGTTTCCATGTTTAAAGATTGGTGTGATTACTGCTTTCGTCCAGTTTGATGGAACCTGTCCCGACTCCCACGCCATTTCAGTTATCCTGTGCAGCCATTTAAGATCTGACATTCCACTGTATTTGATGAGTTCCGACTTAATTTCATCCATCCCAGCCGCTTTATTGCACTGCAATCTATTGACCATTTTCTACAAGTTCCTCAAATGTGATCCTATTTCCATCATCATTCCTACCCCATTGTACATCGAAATCTGAAACATTACTGATTGTATTTTCACCTACATTGAACAGCTCTTCAAAATATTCGCTCCATCTGTCCAAGGCATCAACAGGATTCACCAGCAGTTTTCCTGACCTGTCCATAATACTTGTCATTTCCTTCTTACCTCCCTTTCGAAGATTGCTAATTACACTCCAGAATGGTTTTCCAGCAGCTTGACCCAAAGTCTCCAACCTGTTTCCAAAGTCTTCCCAAGATTTCTTCTTGGATGCTGCAATTATCTGTTTGGCTTTGTTTCTGTCTTCAACATAACTTTCTCTGTCTATCTGAGTTCTAGTATGTAGCCATTTTTGATACGCCATCTTTTTCTTTTTACAGGCTGCCTTGACTGTGTCATTCCACCAAGCTGTTTGCTTCAACCTACCTTTACACACTACTGTTCCAAGACATTCTTTAGCCACTTCTAGTACTGTGTCCCTGTACCTTGTCCATTCCTTTTCCAATGTCTGTAATGGACTACATTGCACTAACTGGTACCTTTCTGAGATCACTGTTATATACTTGTGCCTGATTTCCTTATCCTGAAGTGTCTCCACTCTTATCCTCCTACACATGGACCTGACCTCCTGCGCTTTCGGCCTCACAATACCAATTTCACTGCAGATTAAATAGTGATCAGTGTCATCAAAGAATCCCCTGAATACACGTGTGTCCCTCACAGACTTCCTGAATTCCTGATCTGTTATTATATAGTCAATGACAGATCTGATTCCCCTGCCTTCCCAGGTATACCGGTGAATGTTCTTATGTTTAAAAAAGGAGTTTGTGATTACTAAGCTCATACTGGCACAGAAATCCAAGAGATGTTTCCCGTTTCTGTTGGCCTCCATATCCTCTCCAAATTAACGGAAATCTGTAAATGAGTAAATCACCACAAAGGAAAAACAAATACTTTGATTAACAGATTCAGAGCATAGTTCGAAGGCAACTGAAATTTAATAAATTAATCAAGGTAAGGCTATCAACTTGAGCTCTGGCAACGCATCAACAGTTACTTGGTTCAGCTCAGATTCTCAAACATATGCAGAATAAACATTAAAATTACATAACAGGTGCAGATTATAGGTTGCACGTGTGTGCTAGCCCTGAGAACAAGAGAAACCGTTCGGCTCACAGAAGCAAATACACAATTAAATACAGAAATATTTTAAAACAATTTGAACATCTATTCATTCAGAATAACATTCATATATAATTGCAAAGAATCAATGTGAAAGTGCCTTAAATACAAAAGATAATACAAGAGTTGAAATCATGAACGTTCGGTGTAAGACACAGGTACGGGGTATAAAGAAACAATCTCTGTGATTAATCAGGTAAAAATAGAACTACAGCCAGCTAAAATGTGACACCCTGTACAGCTGCCTTAAAAATAACTCTCGCATGTTCCAATTCCCAAGGATGATAATCCACTTTTAAAATCAAGGCCAAATAACGGCCGCTAGCGAGAGCTACACATTTTATAGCTGAGAGCCCAACACAAGTTTTAATTACCAGGGCTCTGCAAAGAACAGGGGATTCCGCAAATAGCATCCAACACTTAATCAGAACTAAGAGCCCACCATTTATTTCTGTGCCAGATCTGGGAGTCGAAAGAATGCTGACAGGACCACATCCATCAGCCCAGACAGCACAAATGGGAAATGGCCGACTCAGAAGACGCAACCCATGTCTGCGGAGGCATAGGGAAGAAATTATTCTTCAGATGACGTCCGAAAACTCTCCACATTAAATAGACGCAAACCAACACACGATAACCGCACCTCCGTCCTCGGAAAGCCAACCCTCTTAGTGTGCGGGACAAACAGCCAGGAAAGACAAGACACCACAGAGCCATTAAAATCCCTTTAGACCACACGGCTGCCCCCTAGCAAGACGCCATTAGGTCGCAGCTAGGGAACGAACCAGAAACGTTCAGACACTGACAGGAATTGATAAGAACTCACGCATGTTTCACAACGGCTTAAGTGAACATAGTTCTTAAACTTAGCCCCTTATGACAGCCTCCCCAGCTGGTTCAGGCTCTATAGTCCTTCTGCGGCCAGGATGTTAATTCGGGCCACCTACCTAAGGACATCTTTCTACATACACCTCCCGATACTCAGACTCGCATAATATGTATCGATGAGCATTAAAATATGTTTAAAACCTTTATTCTCCCATTAATAGTGTTACATATCTACAAGATTAGCCTGTCATAAATCATCCAACTCTCCTATTGTAACATGCCTATGCAGAAATGTTTATTCAGTAGGTGTCTTCCTCGGAGTTCTAAAACGATTGATAATGTTTCTTTTGTATGAGCATTATTTCCTATTACAGCAAATACTGTGAGCAGTCTTAATTATTCCACTGATTCACTGAGAATGCTACAGTACACAGGTGTTTCGCAGTTCATGTTACACACTTCTATAGGTTGCAGAGGAAACGTAGCAGATAAAGTTTTATACAGAAACCCATGTCTAGAAACGTCATCCAACGACGATACAAAGTGTCAAAGTTATATACGTCGGCACCTGTAAATGTATGTATATACAGGGCGATTCTGTGATGATGTTGCAAACCTTGTAGGATTATGGAGAAGGGTAAATGTATCAACCTGAGGTGAGGGTCCCCGTATCGGAAACGAATGAGTCGAAAGTTATAAGCAACAACTGTTCTGATGCTTCTGCCAGCGGAATACATGTACTGGTACTGTTGTAGTTGTGACTGCAGGGTAGGACAAAATCCAGGTGCTAGTAAGGGCCAAAACAAGGAACAAATGTAACATGAACATGGGCTCTAAAATGCACACCTTAAGGGCTATGAGCACTTATTCATCATCGTTACTGTAAAACTAATCTCCTTTATTGAACAAATGCTCGTAGCTCTTAAGGTATGCATTTAAGAGCCCATGTTTACTGGACATTTGTTTCTTGTTTTGGTCCATACTACTACCTCTGAAAGCTGCCTGTCCTACAATCTCAGCAACAACAGTAGCAATACATGCATTCTACTCTCACAAGTATCAGAACGTATTTGCTTATAACTTTCGACACGGTCGTTTCCTTTACAGTGACCCTCACATCAAATTGATACATTTATCCTTCTCCATCATCCTATATATATACACTTCTAGAGGTTATACAGGGTGTTACAAAAAAGGTACGGCCAAACTTTCAGGAAACATTCATCACACACAAAGAAAGAAAATATGTTATGTGGACATGTGTCCGGAAACGCTTACTTTCCATGTTAGAGCTCATTTTATTACTTCTCTCCAAATCACATTAATCATGGAATGGCAACACACAGCAACAGAACGTACCAGCGTGACTTCAAGCACTTTGTTACAGAAAATGTTCAAAATGTCCTCCGTTAGCGAGGATACATGCATCCACCTTCTGTCGTATGGAATCCCTGATGCGCTGATGCGCCCTGGAGAATGGCGTATTGTATCACAGCCGTCCACAATACCAGCACGAAGAGTCTCTACATTTGGTACCGGGGTTGCGTATACAAGAGCTTTCAAATGCCCCATAAATGAAAGTCAAGGGGGTTGAGGTCAGGAGAGCGTGGAGGCCATGGAATTGGTCCGCCTCTACCACTCCATCGGTCACCGAATCTGTTGTTGAGAAGCGTACGAACACTTCGACTGAAATGTGCAGGAGCTCCATCGTGCATGAACCACATGTTGTGTCGTACTTGTAAAAGCACATGTTCTAGCAGCACAGGTAGAGTATCCCGTATGAAATCATGATAACGTGCTCCATTGAGCGTAGGTGGGAGAACATGGGGCCAATCAAGACACCACCAACAATGCCTGCCCAAACGTTCACAGAAAATCTGTGTTGATGACGTGATTGCACAATTGCGTGCGGATTCTCGTCAGCCCACACATGTTTATTGTGAAAATTTACAATTTCATCACGTTGGAATGATGCCTCATCCGTAAAGAGAACATTTGCACTGAAATGAGGATTGACACATTATTGGATGAACCATTCGCAGAAGTGTGCCCGTGGAGGCCAATCAGTTGCTGATAGTGCCTGCACACGCTGTACATGGTACGGAAACAACTGGTTCTCCCGTAGCACTCTCCATACAGTGACGTGGTCAACGTTACCTTGCAGCAACTTCTCTGACGCTGACATTAGGGTTATCGTCAACTGCACGAAGAATTGCGTCGTCCATTGCAGGTGTCCTCGTCGTTCTAGGTCTTCCCCAGTCGCGAGTCATAGGCTGGAATGTTCCGTGCTCCCTAAGACGCCGATCAATTGCTTCGAACGTCTTCCTGTCGGGACACCTTCGTTCTGGAAATCTGTCTCGATACAAACGTATCGCGCCACGGCTATTGCCCCGTGCTAATCCATACATGAAATGGGCATCTGCCAACTCCGCATTTGTAAACATTGCACTGACCGCAAAACCACGTTCGTGATGAACACTAACCTGTTGATGCTACAAACTGATGTGCTTGATGCTAGTACTGTAGAGCAATGAGTCGCATGTCAACACAAGCACCGAAGTCAACATTACCTTCCTTCAACTGGGCCAACTGGCGGTGAATCGAGGAAGTACAGTACATTCTGACGAAACTAAAATGAGCTCTAACATGGAAATTAAGCCTTTCCGAACACATGCCCACATAACATCTCTTCTTTATTTGTGTGTGAGGAATGTTTCTTGAAAGTTTGGCCGTACCTTTTTGTAACACCCTGTAGAGGGGCTTAGTAGATCAAGTTTTACATAAGAACCCATGTCGGGTAACGTCATCCAATAACGCTACAGGGCGTCGAAGTTACAGGCGCTGGCGCCGCTATATATATATATATATATATATATATATATATATATATATATATATATATATATATATATATATAGGGTGGTCAGAAAATTTGTGAAATGCTTTTAGGGATGTTACAGGGCAGGTTGTACTGAGACATAAATGTTAAGAAAGAAATTCGATACGTTGCTCCGTTTCCGAGTTATTTAGCATTGAAGTTAGCCAATCAGATCGTCGCGCGCGTAAATTCAAGTTTCAGCTAAGGTGCCGGCGCCTGTAACTTCGACGCCTTGTATCGTCGTTGGATGACATTTCCCGACATGGGTTCTTATGTAAAACTTGATCTACTAAGCCCCTGTACAACCTCTAGAAGTGTGAGAATGTGAATTGTGAAACACCCTGTATATACTGCAGACATCAACTGTACATTTTTTAGGCTGAATATTAACAGCATCACCACCATCATACTCTATCGCTGCTTTAATGATTTCAGTCTTTCTTATTATGTGCGCTTTTTATTTATTCTGTTGTGGAATTGTTTTTTTTTCAGTACATTAGTCATACAAAATATTTCTGAAAATATTTTCAATTCATTCACTACTACGAGTGAAACAAGTAGTTATCAAATTAATGTATTCAGTTTGTGACAAGTCCGTCATGTACCCTACGCTGTGATTCACTAATGAGGTCACATGTCGTGTGCTGTGATTGACTGGCAGAAGCAGACTGAACAACTGCCACACTGATACAGGTCTGCAAAGCTAACAGGCCATATTTGGTGGTTGTCGTATTTACAGTTGTGTATTACGAAAATATGCATTTCCAGTGCTACACCACATTAAAGATATCTCCATAATGCATCTATTTTAGTTAGGTTTTGTTGTGTTAAATTAGAGGGAAATGTGACGTTGCTGAACAGTACTGATACCAAAATTACACTCCTGGAAATGGAAAAAAGAACACATTGACACCGGTGTGTCAGACCCACCATACTTTGTCCGGACACTGCGAGAGGGCTGTACAAGCAATGATCACACGCACGGCACAGCGGACACACCAGGAACCGCGGTGTTGGCCGTCGAATGGCGCTAGCTGCGCAGCATTTGTGCACCGCCGCCGTCAGTGTCAGTCAGTTTGCCGTGGCATACGGAGCTCCATCGCAGTCTTTAACACTGGTAGGTTGCCGCGACAGCGTGGACGTGAACCGTATGTGCAGTTGACGGACTTTGAGCGAGGGCGTATAGTGGGCATGCGGGAGGCCGAGTGGACGTACCGCCGAATTGCTCAACACGTGGGGCGTGAGGTCTCCACAGTACATCGATGTTGTCGCCAGTGGTCGGCGGAAGGTGCACGTGCCCGTCGACCTGGGACCGGACCGCAGCGACGCACGGATGCACGCCAAGACCGTAGGATCCTACGCAGTGCCGTAGGGGACCGCACCGCCACTTCCCAGCAAATTAGGGACACTGTTGCTCCTGGGGTATCGGCGAGGACCATTCGCAACCGTCTCCATGAAGCTGGGCTACGGTCCCGCACACCGTTAGGCCGTCTTCCGCTCACGCCCCAACATCGTGCAGCCCGCCTCCAGTGGTGTCGCGACAGGCGTGAATGGAGGGACGAATGGAGACGTGTCGTCTTCAGCGATGAGAGTCGCTTCTGCCTTGGTGCCAATGATGGTCGTATGCGTGTTTGGCGCCGTGCAGGTGAGCGCCACAATCAGGACTGCATACGACCGAGACACAGGGGCAACACCCGGCATCATGGTGTGGGGAGCGATCTCCTACACTGGCCGTACACCACTGGTGATCGTCGAGGGGACACTGAATAGTGCACGGTACATCCAAACCGTCATCGAACCCATCGTTCTACCATTCCTAGACCGGCAAGGGAACTTGCTGTTCCAACAGGACAATGCATGTCCGCATGTATCCCGTGCCACCCAACGTGCTCTAGAAGGTGTAAGTCAACTACCCTGGCCAGCAAGATCTCCGGATCTGTCCCCCATTGAGCATGTTTGGGACTGGATGAAGCGTCGTCTCACGCGGTCTGCACGTCCAGCACGAACGCTGGTCCAACTGAGGCGCCAGGTGGAAATGGCATGGCAAGCCGTTCCACAGGACTACATCCAGCATCTCTACGATCGTCTCCATGGGAGAATAGCAGCCTGCATTGCTGCGAAAGGTGGATATACACTGTACTAGTGCCGACATTGTGCATGCTCTGTTGCCTGTGTCTATGTGCCTGTGGTTCTGTCAGTGTGATCATGTGATGTATCTGACCCCAGGAATGTGTCAATAAAGTTCCCCCTTCCTGGGACAATGAATTCACGGTGTTCTTATTTCAATTTCCAGGAGTGTAGTATTTCTGAAAGACTATTACAACGTAAAAAAATGTTATCCAGTTTCTATTTGGTTACCTTGTTTTTTCTTCCTTGGCTTTACAATTCACAGTATCATCTCAGTATCGTTTTTGATTAACTATATATTCATTCTGGAAACTGTCACTCCGAGAAATGAATGGTCTTTTAGCTGAATAATCATATTCGGCGTATCTGTGAGCAGAACTGAGACGCGCTTGCAACCCCAAAATTCCTCCAAGAGTACCGAAAATACTTCCGCACAGAGACAGTCCGCAATGGATTCAAACACAGGCGGCACTGTTGTCCACCTAGCTCTAGCGCTATGAAGATATGGGAACAGTGTTCCCTGGAACACGAACGTAGCATTGTCACACAAATGAGGTAACACTGCTGCTAGACGGCTGGTGCTTATTATCATATTGAACGGACCCGTAAAACTTTGAATCTTGATTTCTTTAGAAATCTTGAGAAGTGCATAATACTAGAGCAGCATTCTTTACACTTTCTAAATGTAGCACCAAGTATCGGATTAAATTATACGTTAGAATAAGCAAGAGAATGTATTACAAACTTTATTCCACAGAACTTTAAGTTACTAATGGTAGCACCAACATCCTTCACTGATATCCAAAGAATTACAGAAATTCTAAAAATACACTCCTGGAAATGGAAAAAAGAACACATTGACACCGGTGTGTCAGACCCACCATACTTGCTCCGGACACTGCGAGAGGGCTGTACAAGCAATGATCACACGCACGGCACAGCGGACACACCAGGAACCGCGGTGTTGGCCGTCGAATGGCGCTAGCTGCGCAGCATTTGTGCACCGCCGCCGTCAGTGTCAGCTAGTTTGCCGTGGCATACGGGGCTCCATCGCAGTCTTTAACACTGGTAGCATGCCGCGACAGCGTGGACGTGAACCGTATGTGCAGTTGACGGACTTTGAGCGAGGGCGTATAGTGGGCATGCGGGAGGCCGGGTGGACGTACTGCCGAATTGCTCAACACGTGGGGCGTGAGGTCTCCACAGTACATCGATGTTGTCGCCAGTGGTCGGCGGAAGGTGCACGTGCCCGTCGACCTGGGACCGGACCGCAGCGACGCACGGATGCACGCCAAGACCGTAGGATCCTACGCAGTGCCGTAGGGGACCGCACCGCCACTTCCCAGCAAATTAGGGACACTGTTGCTCCTGGGGTATCGGCGAGGACCATTCGCAACCGTCTCCATGAAGCTGGGCTACGGTCCCGCACACCGTTAGGCCGTCTTCCGCTCACGCCACAACATCGTGCAGCCCGCCTCCAGTGGTGTCGCGACAGGCGTGAATGGAGGGACGAATGGAGACGTGTCGTCTTCAGCGATGAGAGTCGCTTCTGCCTTGGTGCCAATGATGGTCGTATGCGTGTTTGGCGCCGTGCAGGTGAGCGCCACGATCAGGACTGCATACGACCGAGGCACACAGGGTCAACACCCGGCATCATGGTGTGGGGAGCGATCTCCTACACTGGCCGTACACCACTGGTGATCGTCGAGGGGACACTGAATAGTGCACGGTACATCCAAACCGTCATCGAACCCATCGTTCTACCATTCCTAGACCGGCAAGGGAACTTGCTGTTCCAACAGGACAATGCACGTCCGCATGTATCCCGTGCCACCCAACGTGCTCTAGAAGGTGTAAGTCAACTACCCTGGCCAGCAAGATCTCCGGATCTGTCCCCCATTGAGCATGTTTGGGACTGGATGAAGCGTCGTCTCACGCGGTCTGCACGTCCAGCACGAACGCTGGTCCAACTGAGGCGCCAGGTGGAAATGGCATGGCAAGCCGTTCCACAGGACTACATCCAGCATCTCTACGATCGTCTCCATGGGAGAATAGCAGCCTGCATTGCTGCGAAAGGTGGATATACACTGTACTAGTGCCGACATTGTGCATGCTCTGTTGCCTGTGTCTATGTGCCTGTGGTTCTGTCAGTGTGATCGTGTGATGTATCTGACCCCAGGAATGTGTCAATAAAGTTTCCCCTTCCTGGGACAATGAATTCACGGTGTTCTTATTTCAATTTCCAGGAGTGTACAAATTCTCATATAATATTTATGAAATTTCAAACAGAATTCTGAAAATAATAAGCAACGTCTTTAGTGCATCACTGACACGTGGAAGTTATCGAGACAGACTAAAAAAAGACAATTGAAAATTTCTTTATAGGAAAGTACCAAGAAATACTTAAATAAAGACTTAAATAATTATCACCCAATTTCCTTACTGACATCTTTTACCAAAACATTCGAAGAAGTGACCTACTCAAAAGTAGTCTCTAACTTAGAAATAATTTACTTACCACATGACAGTTTGGATTCCAGAAGGGCTCCTTTGCTGTTTACAAATTGACTCGCCAAATATTGCCAGCATTAATTAATAAGATATTGTTAGTTGGAGTTTTTGTGTCCTTCTCAAGGCATTTGATTGGGTAGATCATGTTACTGCCTCAGAAAAGCTCAAGTTTCATGAAAATGGTGGCTTTACACACAACTGGTTCGAATCATACTTAAACAAAGCGCAAAAATTAGTGCGAAGTAGCTCAAACAGTACTGCAAGAAGAAGAAAAATTTGCGATTTTGGAGAAATCATTAAGGAAGTCCTAAAAGGTTCAATTATGGGATCATTCATAGCGTCATACCAACAATTAACGTACTACTAGAAAATGAGTTAGTTAACCGTTCAAACGGTTCCAAATTTTTGAGCGCACATGCTCGTGAAAAGTTCAGCTGGAAGAACAGTATCACTGAGTTGCTTATACAACTAATTGCAGCTACTTTTGCTCCTCGTATAATTGCTAGTCTTGTAAACAAACGAACCAACTTCCTGACATATTTTGCATGTTTCCACTCAATAATATCTTACAGAATGACATTCTGCGGTAATTAATCACGCAAGAAGAAAATATTGCTTATACGAAAGCGAGCAGTGAGGATAATATGTGGTGTTGATTCGCGATCGTCTTGTAGGTGCCTCTTCAAGAAGTTAACTGCACCATCATAATACGTATATCTCCTAATGAAATTCGTCATAAATAACTCATCACAATTTGAGAAGAAGAGTGGTGTCTATACCTACAAAACCAAACCAACAACTTACCCTTATTACCAATTATTGAAGCTGTCAGTGGCTCAAAAAAGATTTCTATATGCAGCAAGCAATTATCTCTGACTATTTCCCCAAGAACATAAAAGGCTTACAGGTAGCAAAGCAAGTTTCACGTCTAACCTAAAATCATTTCTTCGGACAACTCCTTCTATTCTGTGGACGAATTTTTATTTAAAAACTAATAGCCTTTAAAGTACTAGTTTTTAAGTGTAGTTGAACGAGTAGGACTAAAAAACTAACGTATGAACTACATTAGTGTGAAAGATGAGTAAAATCGGAGACCCTTTGCGTGTGTGCTTCCCTTGCAAGAGAAGATCTTTCTACACTACATGTTTGTCATAGGGCCTTTCGGAATTGTTAAGAGTAGCAGAGATGCATTAGACATTGGAACTTTGAAACACGGCAGGTTCCTTTCGTGCTCTAAATTATACGTTTCGATTTTTAAAGTGATAATGTTGCACATACTTGCAACGCAATTGTAAATCCCCACCACTGGACATGCCGACACGGCTGCTATAGCCAGCAGAATGTCCATAGGCGTGCGGCGCGCGCAGCGGGTGACTGCAAAGCGTGCAAACGGGATAACGTGCCGGTCAGCAGACTGTGATCTTCCGGTTCAGCGACCACCGCCCTATGTGCACTCACCATGTTGCGGGGGACAGTCATGCATGGGCTAGCAGCAAAATTCCGGAATGATGAAAAACAAAAAGCATGTGAGTCACACAATGCCCCCTGCACAAGAAATAACCAAATGCGATGTATTAAGCAGCATCTGAAAATTACTTGAAAAATTGAGGTGACAAGTGAAAGAGATAAATAGGTAAGTGTGACAGGTTTCCTAAACATGGCGCTGCTGCTGCCACTGACGACAGCAGGAGTGTGTCGTTTCAGCTAATAAGGCGCAAAATGTATCGCGATTATATACTCAAAGACAAAAAAAAGATGCACTACGAAGAAATTATTCGAATGGGGTAGAAATTGGTAGTTGTGTTGAACATCTACAGGCGAACAAATGATTGAAGTTCAGAAATTTTGGGTGATTTATTCAAGAGAAAGACCGTCACAAATCCAGCAAGTTAATAATGGATTGGTCCACATCTGGTCCTTATGCAAACAGTTATCCGGCCTACCATTGATTGATAGAGTTGTTGGGTGTCCTTCTGAGGGATGTCGTGCCAAATTCTGTCCAATTGGCGCGTTAGACCGTCAAAATACCCAGTTGGTTGGAGGGCCCCGTTCGCGTTCTTAATTGGTGAGATTTCCGTCAACGTTTCTGTACGAGGTAGGATTTGGCAACCACGAAAACAAGCCGTAGAAACGCTCACTTTGCGCAACCGGGCATTATCTTGCTGAAATGTAATAACAAGATACCTTGACATAAAGGGCAACAGAACAAGACGTAGAAGATCGTGGACGTACCACTTTGCTGTAAGAGTGCCGCGGAAGACAACCAAAGAGGTCCTACCATGAAAAGAAATGATACCCCAGACCATCACAGCTGGCTGTCGGGCCGTATGGCGGCTGCATTTTGACTGGCATCCCAGCGCTGTCTGGGATACCTCCAGACACGTCTTCGATGGTCATCGGAGCTCATTTCGGAGCGGGACTCATAACTGAAGACAATTCTACTGTAGCCAATGAGATTCCAGAACGAAGACATTTCTAGAGACACACTGGACGGTGGTGTCATATCAACTCGAGTGTCCTCCATCACACGGCCCGACAACCAAGAGTGATGGTGTGGGGTGCCATTTCATTTCGTAGCAGGACCCCTTTGGTTGTCATCTGCGGCATCCTTACGGCACAGCGGTACGTCAACGATAGTCTACGCCCCGATTTGTTGCCGTTCATAGCAAACCATCCTGAACTTACATTGCTTGTTTCGTGCTTGCCGAACCCTACCTTGCCCCAACTGAAAACGTGATTCAGACGATCTAACGCGCCAACTGGACAGAATATGGTATGATATTCCTCAGGAGGACATCTAACAACTCTGTCCGTACATACATTTCGTAAGAGCAAGAGGTGGACAGTTTGCGAAGCTATTTCTCTTGAATAAATCATCCAATGTTTCTCAAACGCCGGCCGTTGTGGCCGAGTGGTTCTAGGCGCTTCAGTCCGGAACTTCACTGCTGTTACGGTCGCAGGTTCGAATCCTGCCTCGGGCATGGATATGTGTGATGTCCTTAGGTTAGTTCGGTTTAAGTAGTTCTATGTCTAGGGGACTGATGACCTCAGATGTTAAGTCCCATAGTACTTAGAGCCATTTGAACCATTTTTTTCTGGAACTGTAATCATTTTTTTGTCTGTACATATACCTCACAGTTACCGATTTCCGTCCCATTCAGGCAATTTCTTCGTGGAACGTCTCTTTTTTTGTCTTACAATGAACATTGGTTAGCCAAATCTTTACGTATGACCCACGTCCACCGTGAGACTGAATTCCGCCTGGTTGAACTGTAGAAAAGTGGCGCGGTAAGGAAAGTATACAGGATAATTCAAAAGCAAGGAACTGATACTGAAGTCGAAATACAACAACTGTGACTAGCAGCAAACAGTCTGGGAAGTAATCAGCAGCCAGTGAAAGCTCTGGAGCGTCAGGAACCGTAAGGACAATCAATGCCCACACGCCAAAAGTTCAGCACAGATAATGTACTGTTTACACAACACAACAATGAAGTCCAGCACACAGTGTGTTCAAAATGGAGACCATTATGGTCAATACAGGCATAAAAAATTTGTATAAAATTCTGGTAATCTCTAGCAAGTGCACCAGGTGTCGCACAAATCTCATCAGACGGTGCGAGTAAGCTATCAAAAAGTGTTTCTTTGTTGGAAAATTTATTTTTGGAAATTTGTGGTAAGGTCTTATGGGACCAAACTGCTGAGGTCATCGGTCCCTAAGCTTACGCACTACTTAATCTGACTTAAACTAACTTACGCTAAGGACGACACACACACCTATACACCTATGCCCCAGGGAGGACTCGAACCTCCAATGGGGGGAGCTGCACAGACTGTGACAAGACGCCTAAGACCACGCGGCTACCCCGTGCGGCCCCTTTGTTGGAAATTGGTTTAACGTACACAAGGGTTTTCAAATGAAAAAAAGTAATCAAGTGGTGTCAGATCAGGGAAGCGACGTGGCCACGCAATTAGGCTTCCGATCTAACGCGTGGGATGTATGGCAATGACTACATCACGTACTTGCACGGAAAAGTGTGCAGTCGCTAAGTCTACTTGCATACGTCGCATATTAAGTTCTGGAAGAACTTCTTTGTGTGAACTTTGCGTATCACTCCATTCAAACGAAGTGGCAGGAGGTAGGATCCCCTCACATGATCGACGATAACACGTGTTACGACTTCTGAAAAACTTGTTAGCAGCATACACAGTGGCTGCGCCAAAGACTGAGACGGCGAGGAGTTTTACAATTATTTATTGAACTTTCTTTACAATTTCTCCCTCGTCATCGCTGCCCAGCCCTGCGGTTGAGATGAACTTTTTGCTGCATGGCGTCCCAGTACGGCACGCCCATGGAGCCGCGTCGCCTTGAGGTCAGCTGCCGACGCCTGCTGCACCGGCGGCTGGGAAGCCATCAGTCGCCATTTCCACGATGTCCCGTCATGGACGGACCATGCGCCGTGGGGTCAGGTTGCCGTCAAGTCCGGGCATCAGTCCCCAGAGGCGCCTGTGACCAAGACCACTCTGCGGCCGGTCGTGCTGGAAGTTCTCGCTGTAGTCAGTCAGCCAGCCATGGTGCCGACCGAACTAGGGCGTCCTCCAGAGCTGAAGCTGACATCTGGCGGCGAACGAATGACTCCTGCGAGCTGGAACAGACTTCCGGAATCGTCAACTACGAAGATTGAACATTCGGACGCGGACCACGTCCGTCCTCAGATCCGAACTGCTTCCTCATGGCTTCTGTCTGTTGCTGCCTGCGCTCCACTATTTATATCCAGCAGGAGAACTTTTTTTACGCTCAGTGGTAGCTTTTTGTTATTACTCCCGCAGTATATTTCAGCGTAACTTAGCGTGCTGGCCTCACTTCCCCTTACTCAGCACTCTCCAGGCTTCTCTCGGCGCTTGGTCTGTGTGTGTCCTTGGGTCAGTCTGTTGGTAGGCTATCTGGCCTGCCAACTTCGCAACGCCTCTGTCGCCGGCATGCCTCTGTTTTGCCATTCTCCACTGCGTGAAGCAATGCTGACTACATTTGGCCACAACACTGCCTCCGCGTAAAAATTAAATTCGTCCCCGAATTTACCCTACACATTAACTCTAGTTCTATCCTATATTCTACTTCTTCCCTACATACATCCAGGTTGCCCTGACTCATGCCCTACTGGTAATACATTCTACAGGAATCTCATGGAGCGGTCTTACATTAACATGCTGAATCCTCCGTTTTAATAAGACATATACCACACCGATAAATAGAATCAACACGTTAATAGTACTGGTTGAAATGCCAATAGTCACTATGCTACGTTTCCGCCTGGTATCGTACTCCTCCAAATGCCTTAATAATTGCTGCATTGAAATTTGACCTTTCTCCGGATCTACTAGTTTATCTATCGTCTGCAATGGTGTAGCATCCAAGGTGTTGTTAATATACGTCAAATTTCCTCTTGGAGCGATGCTGAATGATGCATCTGGCCAGTACAACGTAACCTTGGTGACTCCCGTGACTGTCGCTGGTAAGCTGAAACTATCCGCTACTGTTTCTCAATTTGTCCCATTGATTAGCAAACCACTGTCCCGTAATTCCACCTCCGTGGTTGCTGTCCAATTCCCATTGTCATAACACTTGGCAGATTAGCGAATACAGAATACAACCAATGACTTGCAACTTGCTGAAAATGTGACGTAGGCTTCACTATTATTCTCTGACACTCCGAAGTTTCTGCTTCTGCCCTAAATAACTCGATCTCACACGACCCCTTGCCCGTGAAAACAACCCGTGATGGACAAATGGAAACTGGCTCCGTTAGACAACTACTCAACTCCAAACTCGACATAGTAGCATGAATATCCCCCTCCTTAGAAATTAATAAAACCTCCTGTGTCCTGAGCTGTACGCCCTTCCCCAAGCACTCTCATCTGACCGAATAAGGATGTACTCTGTAACAGTGATACTGTCTCCCCACACTAGTTACTGGAAATCTAATCTTAACTAGACCCATTGTTACCTGAATCCTAGGTATATGATAAAAAAGTGACATACTCGCTTCAATTATCGGCACTACGTACTCTACTCCCTCTAATTGCTTCAGACTCCATCTGAATTTTTCTGGTGACATCTACGTTACACTCACCTGCCCGTGCAATGCGTGATGTACTGCCTCTTGCAATTCATCCATCCTCACTCGTGCATCACAAATGCTGTTAACCAGTTCCTGAAGCAATTTAGCCATTTCCAGCTTCCTTTCCACTGCATCCAATCGCGTTTGTACCTGTTCCCGATCCGTATTCAATAATTTGTGTGTGTCCGCATCTCGTGGTCGTGCGGTAGCGTTCTCGCTTCCCACGCCCGGGTTCCCGGGTTCTATTCCCGGCGGGGTCAGGGATTTTCTCTGCCTCGTGATGGCTGGGTGTTGTGTGCTGTCCTTAGGTTAGTTAGGTTTAAGTAGTTCTAAGTTCTAGGGGACTGATGACCATAGATGTTAAGTCCCATAGTGCTCAGAGCCATTTGAACCAATAATTTGTGTGTTTGTTCTATATATGCTCGTAACCCTGTAGCCATCCCATGGACCACGCATGTCACATTCAACAACTCTGTACCTAATCCCCGTATCTCTGTTGTGTGTATATCCACTGATTTCCCTATGCTTTCCTCCCTGTCGCGAATAACTGGTAAAGAATTGTTCAAACCGTCAATATCGTCTCTATTCGCTGTTCCAAAAATTGTTTTCAGCAACTTCCCACCTGCATTCAACCAACCCCTCTTTACTCTCTTTCTCCTCCCTGGAAATGCTCGCGACTTGGCGCAGTTGTTCCCTTATTTCCTTACATGACCTATCCAAAGCCTCGTACTTTTCTTGCACGTCCCGTAATATTCCGTTCTTAGATGCAACCGTTTCCACTCTCGATACCACCTCCTGTAGCTGCCGCATCTCGTTCCTTACCTGCAGTATAACGAGTGCCAGTCGAAGCGTCCACTCGTGACTCGTGAGGACCACATCCGGTTGTTTCCCGAACAACACCCCACTTCACAACGGCATATCTTGTACCTGGCCCGCTTGTGTCAGCTGCCAGAGGACTACGCCCCATATTATCCACTTGTACCCCATCCTGCGTCACCTACAGAATGGAGAGAGAAGGAAAAAACTCCCATCACTACCCCTTAATACCAATAAAAACCCCTAGTCCGTGCACTAAAATAATACACACATGATAATTACTGCTAACTACACATCCCTCGAACGCAACTTATACTTAATACCCGGTTTACTCTCTGCTTCTGGCGCTTCTTTTCGCTTTCTGCCAGAAGGAGAATTACATTTACACGGATCTACTACCCCCTGGAACGGCTTAACTCTACTAACGTAAACCACTGTTGTCTTGGTAGGCAATTGTAATTTTACATTGACAGGTGATGTCATTTCCACTACCTGGTGCGGTCCCTGGAACTTGTTTGTGAACTTCTTGGTTCTCCCTTTTGGAACATACAGATTAGCTAGTAGCACCCATTGGCCTACTCCGTACTGTGGCAACTTCCTCGTTGTACCTCCCATCCGTTCTTGTCGTTCCAACGCTTTCGTGTTAGCTCGTCTGACTCTCTGCCATACTTAATAGTTTTCGCAAATTACCTTACATGCTCGCCCTCCGCTCCCAGCCTTGGACGAAGCATGTCAAAAGGTGATGGCATCTTCCGCCCATACACCACTTCGTACGGCGACAATCCTGTCGATGTATGTACCTTACTATTATATGTACTTGTTACGAATTGCAAGTACACATCCCAGTCGGTGTGTTCACTATTTACATAGTGACTCAACATCTTAGCGATCGCGCGATGCAGTCTCTCCGTTCGTCCGTTTGCTTGCGGATGGAATGGACTAGTCCGTAGTTTCTTTACCTTCAGTAATTTACACAGTTGCTTCATCAGATCAGACGTGAAATTAGTACCTTGACACGAGATTAAGGACTGAGGAATCCCATACCTGAGTAACCAATTATTAACTAAAGCTTGTGCCACCGTACATGCTTTCTGATCTGGTAATGCGACCATGACTAAATACCTAGAAAAGTTGTCAATCACTGTTAACACATACTTATTCCCTGCTGCACTCCTATTAAATGGACCTAATACATCAATTCCTATTTGTTGGAAAGATCTGCCTTCCTCTGGTAATCTTTGAAGCTGAATCCTTTGATGGCTCAAATCCGCACGCTGGGTGCATGGCACACAATTCCTGACGTACTCGTTCACGTCTTGACGTCGTGTCCTCCACCAAAACTTCTCCGCTATCCGCCTATTCGTAGCTCTTCTCCCGCCATGACCTGAAAGAAAATGTCATGCGCCTGTTGCAAAACTTCAGATCTTAACGCTGCTGGTACGACGACGCGCGGGCCGCATTTTGTCGACGTGCAAAGTAACCCGTCCTGTACTAGGAACTGCGGTTGCTTTCTGAACGATTGGCAATCACTATCCACGACTTGTGCCCTTTTCCACTCATCTTCAGTCACCCCTGTTACTTGTAATACTGCCACTTTCCTGCTCAATGCGTCAGCATTGGCATATTTCACACCTGGCTTGTGTATTACCTCATAATCGAACTCACTGAGTTTCAGCGCCCATCTCACTAGCCTACTCGCTGGGTCTTTCAGACCTAATAACCATTTCAGAGTTGAATGATACGTCACAACCTTAAACCTTCTACCATACAGAAAACATCGAAAGTACGAAATCCCGTATATTACCGCTAACAATTCCTTTACCGTCGTGGAGTAATTTTGTTCCGCCTTGTTAAGTTGACGAGGCGCGAACGCAATCGGATGTTCTTTGCCATCAATTTCTTGCCCAAGTACAACCCCAAGGGCGTGATTAGACGCGTCACATTGTAGTATAAACCCCTTCGAAAAGTCTGGAAACTTCAAAACTGTATCTGATGTCAGTATCAGTTTCAACTCTTGAAATGCTTTCTCGCACTCTGGCGTCCACCAGAAGGTAACACCTTTTCTTAGCAACTTAGTAAGTGGCCTCGCTATTTCTGCGAACCCCTGTACGAATTTTCGATAGTAGCTCGCTAGACCAATATACGATTGCAGTTGTTTACCCGTTTGCGGAACCGGAAAATCTCGTACTGCAGAAGTGAGACGAGGATCTGTCCGTACTCCGTCCTGACTGATAACATGTCCGAGATAATTTACTTGTGCTTGCGCAAAATGGAATTTGTCCAAACTTAATGTTAGCCGTGCTGCCTCTAATCTTTTAAACACCTCCTCTAACAGTTCCACATGCTGCTCTATATCACTTGAAAAAAGTATGTCATCCACATACACCATGCATTTTTTCGGTTTCATCCCGCGAAGGACTCCATACAACAACCTCTGAAATGTTGCTGGAGCGTTTTTTAGTCCAAACGGCATTCTTTTATACTCGAAGTGACCACAGTGCGTCGTAAATGCTGTTTTTGGTCTGTCCTCCGGACATACTTCAATCTGGTGATAACCGCTTCGCAAATCCATAGTGGAGAAAAATTTACATTGCGCTATGTTGTCTAACGTTTCTGTGATATTCGGAATCGGATATACGTCCACCACTGTCCGTTCATTCAAATGTCTGTAATCGCAACAAAAGCGAAATTTTTTCGACCCGTCCGGTGTCTTTTTCGGAACTAGGATCACGCTACTAGACCAAGGACTATTACTGTGCGGGATTATCCCATCTTCCAGTTGTTGCTCCATTAATTGCTGCCCGCACCTCGTGGTCGTGCGGTAGCGTTCTCGCTTCCCACGCCCGGGTTCCCGGGTTCGATTCCCGGCGGGGTCAGGGATTTTCTCTGCCTCGTGATGGCTGGGTGTTGTGTGCTGTCCTTAGGTTAGTTAGGTTTAAGTAGTTCTAAGTTCTAGGGGACTGATGACCATAGATGTTAAGTCCCATAGTGCTCGGAGCCATTTGAACCATTTTGAACCATTAATTGCTCTACTACTGGTTGTAATTGTTTCGGTAGTCTGTAAGGCTTACGATACACCGGAGCGTGATTCCTGTCGGAATACGATGCTGTGTTATCAGTGTAGCAGGTAACGTGCCCTGTGCTTCAAACAATGCTTTATACTTTAGAAATAATGCTTCCATACCCGAACGATCATTTCCTCTCAAATGATTTACCTTGTCACGATGTGCAGACGTGCTGACAGTTTGCTTTACATCATAGTCTAGCCTCCAACTATCGATGTCCTCTTCATCCATTAGCTCTACTGTGGCTATTACTAATCCCTTCGGCAGATCGACATCATCCCGCCCGAAATTATTTAAACTCACCGGAACCATAAACTGCCCGTTTATGTCCGTTACCCGTGATACACTCCTACGAATAAAGCAATGCTTTTCGTCTAAAAACTCATTACTCGATAGTGGCTCTACCAAGAATAACCCTTGCTGTGGCACATCGACATCCACCGGTACCCAGATCAACTTCCCTGTACCTGTTCGTACACGAAATCACCTTTAATGCACTTGTACGCAGTTTAGTTGGTATCACCTTAGCTATCGGTGCAGCATGCGACTCTGAAACATTTGCAACGGCTGTACCCATTGAGAACAAGTTCCCGTCGAGTTCCAGCGTATGTTGCGAAAGGTCAATTTTGGCGTGATGTTTAATCAGAAAGTCCAACCCAAGTATTGTTGAAAATCCCTGTCCCACAGTTGACAACACCTCCATTTGCTCCCAGAACCACACATTCCCTATCTTAAACTTGAGCTGTGCTGTCCCTAGTGCATCTAATTTTTTATGACCTACTGCGCGCAATCTGTATTTTGGAGCGTCCAATCCCTTCTTGCCCACGAGGTCCACACTGACAACTGATACATGCGTTCCAGTATCCACTAAAACTCTTCGCCACTTATCTTTTATCCAAACCATCAAATTACAATCCGCCTCTTCGTGCACTCTCTGAGTACCTCTTTTTACTGGAAATGACTCCCGATGGCAGGAACACTCCCTTTTTCGTTTAACAGTTTTTTACCTGCTGTATCATTAACCCGTTTCTTGGCTTTACACTGCCGTGCCTTATGCCCTATTTTCTGACAACTGAAACACTGCGGTTCCCGACATTGTCCCTTAAAATGACTTTGCTTCCCACAACGGTAACACTCTTTGGAAGACGAAAAAATTTTCTTGTCACTGCGACTTCTAGTGGCGCTATCCACTTCCTGCAAATGTGTAGCTACGTGCAATGCTGCTGCTAAGTCACTTGGATTTTCCATCCATATCCGGCGTGAAAAATCCGGCGAGACCCCACGCAAAAAATGCGACTAAAGCTCTATGCTCTGCTTCTTTCACTAGAACTTCATTTGCACTCGCATCTTGCGTTAACTCATATGTGTGCACATTCGTTCTCCTAATTCAGTCTGAAAATTCTTCAACCATTTCACCCGTTTTTTGCATCATCAACCCCAATTTTTCTCCAAAAAATCGGGCACTGTTTTGTTTCCTAAATCTTTGCAATAATCCCTCAGCCAACTCTGTGAACGTAGTAGCTTCCTTTGACTCTTCGTGGTATGCCACATAAGTCTTTGCGTCACCTACTAACCGTAACCTCGCCATTTGCAAACACATTTCACCCGACCAGCCACACAGTCTAGCCGTACTACGTACATCACCAATGAAACCGTTCACATCCTTTGATGTTTTACCTGAGAAGGAAGGTATCAAATTAGCCGCTGAACAATCTGCCACGCCGGAAAAGACAGTACCCTTGCATTCTGCACTATCGCTTCCCGAGCCTGACTGAGTATTTTGCAACAATTGTTGCTCAATCATCTGCATGTGCTACTTTTGCAACTTACTTTCTTCAATCAGTTTCTTAACTTGCTCTGTCAATGCGACTACAGCGTCACTTATCCTGGTTGCACGTGTCTCTGGCATTTTCCGTGTGGTATACCTCACCTCACAAAAATAAAATTGTATTACCCAGAAGCAAGTTAATTCCTAGCACGTCTAATGGCGAGCCATCTACACTTACCACATTGACCCGTTACATGACCATAGAAGAAACACAAATCACCAGTGCCTGGTACAAATTTATCACAAGGAGCGACGTGACCTGTTAATCCACACACTACACATTTAGATGGTACTAAGTTAACGTAACTATCATTCCCACAAAACTGCGATAAATCTACAGGCCTGCTAGGCCTTTCAAATGACACTCTCACATCCCTTAAAGTTACTCTCGACATGTCTAGTTACACAGAAAACACAGAGAGAAGGCAGTTGCTGGACTCACCCTATTCGGTGTTTCTCGGTTGCTCCGCACGGTGCTATTCAAAGTCGTGGCGTGGGTGCGCCTGACACCACTCGTTACGACTTCTGCACACACAGTGGGTAGGACGGCGTGGAGTTTTACAATTATTTATTGAACTTTCTTTACAATTTCTCCCTCGTTGTCGCTGCCCAGCCCTGCGGATCCCTCCGCCTGGCTGCTGCTGTGTAGATTCTCCGACAATGTGCGCAACGCGCGCCGCTGATCGCGCCCGGGAGCCTCAGGCCACCAGTGCTCCGCTGAAGCCAGGATGCCCTGTGGTTGAGATGAACTCGTAGCCGCTCGGCGCCCCAGTACGGCACGCCCACGGAGCCGCGTCGCCGTGAGGTCAGCTGCCGACGCCTGCTGCACCGGCGGCTGGGAAGCCGTCAGTCGCGATGTCCGTGAGGTCCAGTCATGGACGAACCACACGCCGTGAAGTCCAGGCGTCAGTCCCAGGCGGCGCCTGTGACCAAGACCGCGCTGTGGTCGGTCCTGCTGGAAGTTCTCGCTGTAGTTAATCAGCCATGGTGCCGACCGAACTCGGGCCGACCTCCAGAGCTGAAGCTGACATCTGGCGGCGAACGGATGACTCCTGCGAGCTGGAACAGACTTCCAGAATCGTCACCTATGAAGCTTGAACATTCGGACGCGGACCACGTCCGTCCTCAGATCCGAACTGCTTCCTCATGGCTTCTGTCTGTTGCTGCCTGCGCTCCACTATTTATATCCAGCAGGAGGACTTTTTTTACGCTCGGTGGTAGATTTTTGTTATTACTCCCGCAGTATATTTCAGCGTAACTTAGCGTGCTGGCCTCACTTCCCCTTACTCAGCACTCTCCAGGCTTCTCTCGGCGCTTGGTCTGTGTGTGTCCTTGGGTCACTCTGTTGGTAGACTGCTGCTGTCAGCAAGGCTGTCTGTGCCTGCCTACTTCGCAACGCCTCGGTCGCTGGCGTGCCTCTGTTTTGCCATTCTCCACTGCGTGAAGAACGCTTACTACATGTGGCCGCAACACACCAGTCCATACAGTCACTGCAGACTGCTGTTTGTGGTGGTGTTGAAATGAGATGGGATGGAAGTTTACTGCCACACCCAGATGTGGCTGTAATGACAATTAAATAATCCATCTCTGGTGAACTGTGCCGTACCCATGAAAAACACATTACTGAGAATATTAGGCCCATTCTCATAACGGTTAACAGTATATTTGCAAAATTAAACTCTTTCTCGGAAATCATCCACATCCAAAACCTGAACTCGCTGACGATGGTAGGAATACGAGTGGTTGTCATGCAGGACACACCACACACTGCTTTGAGACATACCCATGCTATGAGCAATGGCATGCGTGCTTTTTTGTCATGCAGGACATGCCAAACACAGCTTTGAGACATATCCAAGGTATAAGCAATGGTATGTGTGCTTGTTTGTCATGCAGGACACGCCACTAATTGCATTGAGGTATATCCAAGGTATGAGAAATGGCATGCATGCTTGTTTGTCATGCAGGACACGCCACTAATTGCTTTGAGATATATACATGGTATGAGCAATGGCACAAGGGTTGTTGATGTACGCTCTTCCACGTGCAAGTCCCTTCTCTTCCATACTGACTGTTCGAGTACTCCGTGGGCCATGACCTTTCCCCAAGTCAGCGGCGAACTATTTGAAAAGTTCGAGGCTGTGGTTTACGTCTGTTCGGATTCTGAGCGTGGTACAGGCGGCAAGATTCGTGTGTATTCAGAGTAGCTTGTCTCGCAGTTCTGCAGACGTGTACCGTTCCTTTCCAAAAAATACTGCCCGTGTCAAAAATATTCCTGTTGCTTTCGGTAACGCCACATCATACACTCAAAAGCAACAGCAGTGCTGTAACGCAGAAAATATCTAATTGTCTCAGACAGCACAAGTGAAAAGCACATCCACATACATAGCAACTGATACCCAAGGCCTTAATGGCATGACAATAGCCGGAACGCGCATAAATGACAAGCAGTTGTCACAGAAACCTTAAATTCTCTTTGCTAAACGTACGGTGCATATGCATTGATTGTTCCTGACATTCCAAAGCTGCCACTGACTCATAATTACTTCCAAGACCGCAAGTCGCTATCCGAAAATTATTGTATTCCGACCCCTCAATCTACACTTTCAATGTGTGCGCAACCTTTCGAATCAACCAGTATAAGCGGAGCAAGCAGAAACGAAGGCGGAACCATTCTTATGACGATGCTGGCAGCAAATGGGAAAATCCACTGATATAACCGACTCTGAGGAAGCACAGACTACACCCTAAGAGAAAGTAACACACTACTAAGTAATTACACGAAATTACACGAACGGGACGGAAATCGGTAGATGTATATGTACAGACCAACAATTGATTACAATTTCAGAAAAAAATTGGATGATTTATTCAAGAGAGAGAGCTTCAGAAATTGAGCAAGTCAATAACGCATTGGTCCACCTCTGGCCGTTATTCAAGCAGTTCTTCGGCTTCCCATTGATTGACAGAGTTGTTGGACATCCTCCTGAATGATATCGTGTCAAATTTTGTCCACCTGTCACGTTAGATCGTCAAAATCCCGAGATAATTGGGGAGCCCTGACCATAATGCTCCTAACGAACCCAATTGGAGAGAGATCTGGCGACCTTGCTGGCGCCCAAGGTAGGGTTTTGCGAATACGAAGACAAACAGTAGAAACTCTCGCTGTTTGTGAACGGGCATTTTCTTTCTAAAACGTAAGCCCAGAATAACTTGCCACGAAGGGCAACAAAAAGGGAGCAATATCACGGTACCGGTGTGTTGTAAGGGTGCCGAGGCTAAAAATCTAAGGGGTCCTGCTATGAAAAGAAATTGTACCCCAGACCATCACTCCTGGTTGTCGGGCCGCATGGCGGACGAAACTCATTTTGGTACCACACCGCTGTCTGGAGCGTCTCTAGATACGTCTACGCTGGTCATCAGAGATCAGTTCCAAGTGGGACGCATCAATGAAGGCAATTCCACTCCAGTCAATATCAGCCCGCACACGGAGAGAGTTTCTACTGCTTGTATTTGTGCTTGCCAAACTCTACCTTGGGCGCCAGCAAGGTCGCCGAGTCTCTCTCCAAATGATGATGTTTGGAACAAAGTGGGCAAGGTCCTCGAACCAGCTCCGGATTTTGACGATCTGACGCCCGAACTGGACAGAATTTGGCATGATGTCCTTCAGAAGGACATCCAACAACGTTATCAATCAATGGGAAGTCGAGTAATTGCTTTCATAAGGGCCAGAGGTAGACGAATGGTCTGATCACTTGCTCAATTTGTGAAGTTCTTCCTCTGGAAAAAATCATCCAATTTCTGTGAATTATAATCATTTGTCTGTCTGTACATGTAGAGCACATCTAGCGATTTCAGTCCCATTCGGATGATTCCTTCGTAGTGCGTCTTTATTTTTATGTAGCAGTGTATTATGACTCAACATCTGGAACTGAGCATCGCAGAAACGGTGAAGCTGGTCGGGTCTTTGCGTGCTTCTGTCGTTACCATCCATGGAAATTGCCTGTAGGACGATGGAACGACGACCAAGACAGAAGACGTTGAGTGCCCATGCCTCTTCATTGTACGAAGACGTCAGCGGCTTGTCTGCTCTTTAAAGGAGGATAGGCGGCGATCTGCGGCAGATCTGACGACAGAGTACAAAGCGCAAGTGTTTCGGAGCACACCTTTCAGAGTACATTATTGAACATAGCGCCCCGCAGTAGAAAATCCCTAAGTGTTTCGCCGGGCGGGGTAGCCGCGCGGTCTCAGGCGCTGCCACGGTTCTCGCGGCTTCCCCCGTCAGAGGTCCGATTCCCTCCTCGGGCATGGGTGTGTGTGTTGTCCTTAGCCTAAGTTAGTTTAAGTTAGATTAAGTAGCGTGCAAGCCTAGGGACCGATGACCTCAGCTATTTGGTCCCATAGGAATGTTTTCATGTTGATCCAACGACATCGTCAGTTCGCATTGCAGTAGGCGGGGAATCATTGAGATTGGATGGTGGATCAGTGAACACGTGCTGCCTGGACGGATGAATCCTGTTTCTTGTTACACCTGGTCGATGGTTGTGTCTGGATAAGCCGTCATCTAGGCCAACAATTGTTAGACACATGCAGTGCGCCTTGGGTGCAGGTCAGTGCGGGCACATTACGCTATGGGAAACATTAAGCTGGCATTTCATTGGATCTGTGGTAGTAAGCAAAACTTTGGACTACGTAAAAGCTATTGCTGATCATCTGTATCGCTTCATGCCTGATGTCTTCCCCGAAGGCAATGGCATCTTCCAGCGGCATAGCTGATGGTGTTACAAGGCCATAAGTATGCTATAGTGCTTTGAAGTTCGTCATAGTGAAGTCCCGTTGATGTCTTGTCCATCAAATTTGTCTGAAGAGAATCCGATCGGAAGCATGGGGGACGCTATCGGGCGCCAGCTCCGCGTGCATGAAACATTGTCCGTAATTACGGGAGTAGCTTGACTATTGCGTAGGCGTCTAGAGGCACATACCGTCGTAGACGTACCGTGGAGTTGTCGAATTCATGTCACGTAGAATCGCTGCTGTACTGGAATCAAAAGGTGAACCAAAACGCTATTAAGCAGGCGGTCATACTTTCGTGGCTCATCAGTGTATGCGACAGTGTGTCAGAGACTCTCAGTTGTAACGAATCACTCTATATGACGTCGGGTGTACCAACAGTCCCGTATTTACTTATTTTCCCTCGAAATCATAGTCTTACAAATGACTGGGTACGATGTCTATATAGAGGAACGGTGCATCTCCAATCACACGAGAAGCTCCACATTCGATAACAGACGAGCTACGGTTTCGTTGAGCCAAACGTGCTTCAAAAGAGGCTGTGCGTTCAAAATAACACATCTCTCCTAGAAACCAAGGTGTAATAATAAGCGTCTTTCGGCTGTCCTAACAAAATACGAGGGACGTTCAGTAAGTAATACTACACATTTTTTTCTGAAAGCAGATTTTCTTTATACAGGATTCCAATACGCCGTATTACTCTTCCACTCCTTTACCTACAAAAACCAATTTCTCATCGTAAGCTCCGTTCAACACAACGGCGTTACGCCACCTTGCTGGGCGAACCTGTATGTCCGCGTGATACCACGTTATAGGGCGACGTCGGAGCCAACGTTTCGCTGCATCAGTAACCGCCTCATCGTCCACATACTGCTCCCCGCGGAGTTCATCTTTCAGTGAGCCAAATAGATAGAAGTCGGAAGGTGGGGGATCTGAGCTGTGGGGTAGATGCTGAAGCACAGTCAGTGAACGTTTGTATCTCGTCTCCAGTGGGCAAACTTGCGTGAGGTCTTGCGTTGTCATGGAGAAGGAGAAGTTCGTTTGCATTTTTGAAATGACAAAAACGCTAAAGTCTTTTTTAATTCCCTGATGGCAGCACAATACACTTCTGAGTCGATCGTTGCGCCATGAGGGAGGACATCAAACAGAATAATCCCTCCAGCGTCCCAGAAGACCGTCGCCATGAGCGCCATGAGTTTATAAGTTGAGGGTGCGGCGTCGAACGTTTTTCGGAGGAGGGGTTGTGTAGCCACACTCCATGGATTGCCGTTTTGTTTCCGGTTCTAAGTGATGGAGGAGGAGATTAGTGTTTAACGTCCCGTCGACAAAGAGGTCATTAGAGACGGAGCGCAAGCTCGGGTGAGGGAAGGATGGGGAAGGAAATCAGCCGTGCCCTTTCAAAGGAACCATCCCGGCATTTGCCTGAAGCGATTTAGGGAAATCACGGAAAACCTAAATCAGGATGGCCGGAGACGGGATTGAACCGTCGTCCTCCCGAATGCGAGTCCAGTGTTCGAAGTGATGGACTCATGTTTCATCGCCTGTGATGATGTTCGATAAAACATCATCACGATCTGCATCGTAACCCGCAAGCAAATCCTCATCTTACGGTTTTTCGTCGCTCTTTATGGTCTCATGTAGGCGACGTGGAACCTAGTGGGCAAACGCTTTTGAATACCCTAAATGGTGGACAAGTGTGTCAGCACTTCCAACAGAGACGTCCAGTTGTTCAGCGAGGTGTTTTACTGCGATCCGTTTATCACCTCGGATGAGAGTGTCCGCACGTTCCAACATTACAGGAGTCACAGCTGTGTGCGCCCGTCCGGCACGCGTGACCTCGGACAGGTTTGCGCGACCTTGTTGCGATGATGACAGACGCCTCTCCCAACGACTCACAGTGCTTTTGTTCACTGCCAGGTCTCCATAGACGTTCTGCAGCTGCCTATGAATGTATGCGATGCTTTCATTTTCTGCCAAAAGAAACGTAATGACAGCGCTCTGCTTCGAATGCGCCTTCGTTACAGACGCCATTCTGAAGGCTACGTATAGCACCGCCATCCTTCGGAACATGATGAAACTATAGGGACTGAAGCGGGATTTGTCCACGATGTCCAACAACAATTCCGCGTTCTTTCAACCAAAACTGTCCTAGAAAAAGTGTTGCGTTACTTATTGAGCATCTCTCGTATGTTACCTAAATTGGACTATCTCAGTGAACAGTTAATACTGAGAAGAGGTAGCTGTGGGTCGGACAGGCACTCGAAAGAGGACAGGTGTCTCAAATGGAGCCTGTGATATACACCGAACATGGTTGCGCAGTGGTAAGACACTATTACATTAGGGGTTAACGTCTCGTCGACGACGACGTTATTCGAGGTGAAGTACATGCTCAGATTAGGAAACGATATGTATCATGCCCTTTTTACAAATGAGCTATCGCGACATTGGCCTTAATGAATTCAGAGCAACCGCGGAAATCCTACATCTGATTGTGAATTCCAACTCCCGTCCTTCCGAGCCCAATGTTTTCCGCAGGATGGCAGTTTAAGTCTTCATCCAGATGTAGGGTTTCCTAGGTTGCTCTGAATCATTTAAAGCGAATGTCTACATACTTCCTCTGTACAAAAAATTATGAGGCACGTCCTATTTCTTTGACAATTCTTCTCCAATCCTCGCTGATGCTTTCTCTGCAATGACCTCATTATCGACAGTGTGCTAAACCCTGATTTTCCTTCCTTCTTTCTTTCATACATGAAAGGCACATTGACTCAAAACTGCGGCTTGTCACTTGCAGCACTCCTACCCAAATTCCATAAAGTATCTTCCGGCATTCTGTGAGAATAGTACCCCTACAAGAAAGCAAAAAAACTGAGGATTTGACTCTTCAACATTCTCAGAATTGTTAATAAGATCAAATTTGTACTCGTACTTTGTCGGACAGGATACTATGCTCTGACATTGTTGAGACGCGGTATGTGTGTTTCAGAGAGATACAAATTTCATACTGCACCGTATATTTCCTCCCATGACAGCCTGGTCAAAGTGCCTCTGTGGGTTCTGAATGAAATTGTGACGAGATAACGACGGGTGTGTGAATCGATGCATGACACGGGCTCGTAAGAAAAGTTTCTCAATTTGCTTCCCCATGTTTTTAACACCTTTTGACTAGCTTGATATTGTCTTCTAATTCTCCCTACACATTGCGTCCCAGGAGGAATGGTCAATATTCAGAGATATTACAGGATCTATCATTCGAAGCAAAAACGTCATGCAAGCATTGGCTCTAAAATACATACCTTAATAGCTGTGACCACTTCTTCATTTTCGATATTCGTTCTTTGCTTTCCATGTTTTGAGAGGTGGTAGCGTGGACTAAAACAAGATAACCTATTTCCATTAAACATGGGTTTTAAAGTGCGTACCTTCGCTAATGTGAAACGCATCTCTTCTAAGAAACAAGTGGTAATAGCTATTAGGGTACGCGTATTAGACCAAATGTATACTAGACTTGTTTGCTTCGAACTATCGTTCCTGTCATATCCCTGAATACTGATCATTCCTTCTAGCACATCCTGTACATACTTCTAATAACTTCATCCCTGCATTTCTGCTACACCCAACATCCTAGATGCTACACACATCAAGAAAGTTTTGCATCACCCCAGATCCCAGAGCTCCTAGAGATAGACGTTGACTGTGGATACTGTATCACAGACACAGTCCCTTCCACTGTTCAGAGATGTCACTAAACCCGCCCAAAGATGTAAATAACCATGCATGAGGAGCGCCTATTAGACGGTGGGGGTCCGACAGCCGATCAGCTCCAGTCATTCCACTGGGAAGGAGGTACACGGCTCGAGTTGTCTGTAGTTCAACCATGCCTAGACGAATACCGCGGTTCGATCGCGTCCGCATTGTTACTGTGTACCAGGAAGCGCTCTCAACAAGGAAAGTGTCCAGGCGTCTCGGAGTGAACCAAAGCGTTGTTGTTCGGACATGGAGGAGATACTGAGAGACCGGAACTCGATGACATGCCTCCCTCAGGCCGCCCAAGAGCTACTACTGCAGTGGGTGACCGCTAGCTACGGATTATGGCTCGAAAGAACCGTGACAGCAACGCCACCATGTTGAATAATGCTTTTCGTGCAGCCACAGGACATCGTGTTACGACTCAAACTGTGCGCAATAGGCTGCATGATGCGAAACTTCACTCCCGACGTCCATAGCGAGGTCCATCTTCGTAACCACGACACCATGCAGCATGGTACAGATGGGCCCTAAAACATGGCACATGGACCGCTCAGGTTGGCATCATGATCTCTTCACCGATGAGTGTCGCATATGCCTTCAACTAGACAATCGTCGGAGACATGTTTGGAGGCAACCCGATCAGGCTGAACGTCTTAGACACACTGTCCAGCGAGTACAGGAAGGTGGATGTTCCCTTCCGTTTTGGGGTGGCAATATTTGGGGCCGACGTACGTCGCTGGCGGTCATGGAAGGAGCTGTAAGAGCTGTACGATACGTGAATGCCATCCTCTGACATAGTGAAGCCACATCGGCAGCATATTGACGAGGCATTCGTCTTCGTGGATGACAATTGGAGCCCCCGTCGTGAACATCTGGTGAATGACTTCCTTCAGGAATGACTAGAGCGGCCAGCATGTTCTCCAGACATGAACCCTGTCTAACATGCATGGGATAGACTGATGGACGATGGACTGATGGACGATGTGACTCACCAATCACCCTGAGGGATCTACGCCGAATCGCCGTTGAGGAGTGGGACAATCTGGAGCAACAGTGCCTTGATGAACTTGTGGATAGTATGCCACGACGAATACAGGCATGCATCAATGCAAGAGGACGTGCTACTGGGTATTAGAGGTACCGGTGTGTACAGTAATCTGGACCACCACCTCTGAAGGTGTCGCTGTATGGTGGTACGGCACACAATGTGTGGTTTTCATGAGCAATAAAAGGGCGGAAATGATATTTATATTGATCTCTATTCCAATTTTCTGTCCAAGTTCCGGAACTTTCGGAACCGAGGTGACCCAAAACTTTTTTTGTGTGTGTTTATTTTACACCGTCTGATCTTTGTCCAATAATTCCTACTGTTTATTGGTGCCTGCAGTGCCCAGTCAACTGTTGTTGGATACTTCAACAGACGTTACACTGTTATCTCTCTTCATCTGATTTCCTACGTAAATCTGTCCCTGACACCTAGACTCTTCCAGTGTATCTTCTGATTCTAAAGAATTCCTTCACTTTCTTCTACTGCATTCGACCAGTTTTCATGTTATGTTACTTCAGTGGCCGCCAAACTACGACTCTCAGTGTTCGTGCGGCCCGCCGTTCTCAGGCGTATTTTACACTGAGGTAAAAAAAAAGTCACGGGGTACCTCCTAATATCGTCTCGGACATCCTTCTGTCCGACGTAGTGCAGCAACTAGACGTGTCGTAGTCTCAACAAGTCGCTGGAAGTCATCCATAAATTTATAATCATGTTGCCTCTATAGCCGCCGATAACTGCCGAAGTGTTGCCGGTATAGGATTTTGTGCACGAACTGACCTCTCCCTTATGTCCCATAAATGTTCGATAGGATTCATGTCGGCGATCTGGGTGGCCGAATCAAACGCTCGGATTGTTCAGAAGTTTCTTGATGCCAGTCGCGAACAAGTGTGGTCCTGTGACATGGCACATTGTCATCCATAAAAATTCCATCATTGTTTCGGAACTTCAAGTACATGAAAGGCTGCAAATGGTCTCCAAGTAGCCGAACATAACTATTTTTAGTCAATAATCGGTTCATTTGAACCAGAGGATCCAGATCATTCCATATAAACATACCCAACACCGTTTTGGAGGTGCCAACAGCTTGCACAGTACCTTGTTGACGACTTGGGTCCATTGCTCCGTGAGGTCTGCACAACACTTGAACCCTGCCATCAGCTCTTACCAACTGAAATTGGGACTCATCTGCCCATACCACAGTTTTATAGTAGTATAGTGTGCAACTGATACCGTCAGGAGACCAGGAGAGGGGCTGTAGACGTTGGCGCTCTGGTAGCAAAGGCACTCGCGTCGGTTATCTGCTGTCTTAACCTATTAACGCCAAATTCTGCGGCACTCTCTTAAAAATGCATTCGTCGTACGTCCCAGGTTGATGTGTGTTGTTATTTCACGCAGTGTTGCTTATCTGTTAGCACTGGTGGCAATTCTACGCAAAAGCCGCTGCCCTCCGTCGTTAAGTGAAGGCCGTCGGCCATTGTGCTGCCCGTGGTGAGAGGTAGAATGTGGTACACGTGGCACACTCTTGACACTGTTGATCTTGGAATACTGAATTCCATAACGATTTCCGAAATGGAATGACCCATGCGTCTAAATCCAACTACCATTCCTTGTTCAAAGTCTGTTAATTCTCGTCGTACGGCCATAATCACGTAAGAAGCCCTTTCACGCGAATCATTTGGGTACAAATGACAGCTCCGCTAATACACTGCCCTTTTGTGCTTGTGTTCGTGATTCTATCGCAATCTGTATTTGTTCGTATTGCTATCCCATAAGTTTTTGTTACCTTAGTCTATAATAATATGCATCTAGCAATGAACAGCAGGATCCAAAACGTCAACTAACGTTTGAGGTTCTTGAGAGTGTATTTATCTTGCTCAGTAACAAGGAAAGATATGTTCAGTTTTAATTGAAGTTGGTGAACTCGACCGTGAGCTATGTAAAATTTGCCGCTTGCGTCAGGGACAGAATTGCATATAGCGCGGCCACTGCGGGGTTAATAGAAATGAAAGGGGGAATATACAGGGTGATTCAAAAAGAATACCACAACTTTAGGAATTTAAAACTCTGCAACGACAAAAGTCAGAGCTAAGCACTATCTGTCGGCGAATTAAGGGAGCTATAAAGTTTCATTTAGTTGTACATTTGTTCGCTTGAGGCGCTGTTGACTAGGCTCAAATGGAAACAGATGAATCTTTCGTTTCAAAGATTGTGTTTAGTGATGAAGCAACTTTCCACACTAACGGGAAAGTCAACCGTCACAATGTCTGTATATGGGGCACTGAGAATCCGCGGGAAACAACTCAGTATGAACGTGACTCGCCTAAGGTGAACGTTTTCTGTGCCATTTCAGCCAATAAAGTTTTTGGTCCCTTTTTCTTCGAAGGTGCTACTGTAACTGGACTACAGTATCTGGAGATGTTAGAGAATTGGCTGTTCCCTCAGCTCGAACAAGATGTACAACAATTCATATTTCAGCAGGATGGAGCGCCACCACATTGGCACTTATCTGTCCGTAACTACCTGAACGTCAACTACCCGAGGCGATGGATCGGCCGCCAGGCACCCCGTGACAGAGCACTTCATCACTGGCCTCCAAGAAGCCCTGATCTTACCCCCTGCGATTTTTTCTTATGGGGGTATGTTAAGGATATGGTGTTTCGGCCACCTCTCCCAGCCACCATTGATGATTTGAAACGAGAAATAACAGCAGCTATCCAAACTGTTACGCCTGATATGCTACAGAGAGTGTGGAACGAGTTGGAGTATCGGGTTGATATTGCTCGAGTGTCTGGAGGGGGCCATATTGAACATCTCTGAACTTGCTTTTGAGTGAAAAAAAACCTTTTTAAATACTCTTTGTAATGATGTATAACAGAAGGTTATATTATGTTTCTTTCATTAAATACACATTTTTAAAGTTGTGGTATTCTTTTTGAATCACCCTGTATTATTGTTTGTATTCCAAAGCTGACACTCAGGTGCGTCTGAGCCTAGCAGCCGTCAGCTGCAGTGGTATGACTGTCAAACAGAAGTAACATGGAGTCGAGAATGCCCATTATGGAGCCGGTCATCTTCAAATGTGATACACACACTGAAATGCCAAAGAAACAGGTATAGGTATACGTATATGTGTAAACAGGCAGAATACGGCGCTGCAGTCGGCAACGCCTATACCGCTATACATATGTTTGTGAAAAACAAAGATCCAACGAAAGCAATCATGCTTATTGATGTACCCCTGACGGCTAAAGAACATTTGCTTGAAACATTTTGTAATTTGCATCTGCACAAACAGTTATTTAGGCTCGTCAAGATAAACGGGACACCCTGCATATCTCTCAATTCCTGTCGATACTATTTCTTTGAATTCAAGCCACAGCTGGAAAACAGTTACATTGTTGATGTGGAAGCGGTGGAGATTGTCTCTCAGGAAGGCGTCAAGTGAATTTTTATACGCTTTTTTTGAAAGGATATATTATTCATTTCTTTTTGGAGGGTTCGGGAGTTGAAATATTCAGTCTCTCTATGACAACCTTGTGTTCACTAATGCCTGTATCCCTTTTGATGTTTGTTATCAGCTCAGGATTATTTGTTGCTAAGAGGTCAAGTGTGTTTTCAGAAACGTTTACTATTCGATTTGGCTCAAGAATTTATTGCTCGAAGTAATTTTCAGAGGACGCGTTTAGCACAATTTTGGATGATGCGTTACGCCTACATCCGAATTTAAACATGTATTTTCGCCAACATATCGAGGGTAAATTGAGGTCACCACCAACTATAACTGTATTTATCGGATACTTGTTTCAAATTAAACTCAAGTTTTCTTTGAACCTTTCAGCAACTGTATCGTCTGAGTTGGGAGGTCGGTAAAAGGACCCAATTATTATTTTATTCCGGTTTCCAAGAATAACCTCTACCCATACAAACTGACAGGAACTCTCTACTTCATTTTCGCTACAAGATAAACTACTTCAGCAACAAACCACGCCATCGCCAATTGTGTTTAGCCTATCCTTTCTGCACATTGTTAGGTACTTCTCAAAAATTTCGGCTGAACTTAACTCCTGCTTTACCCAGCTTTCAGTGCCTAAAACGATTTGAGCATCAGTGCTTTCTATTAGCGCTTGGAGTTTTGGTACTTTCCCAACACAGCTACGACAAGTTACAAGTGATATACCGATGGTTCCTAGATTTACATTCTTCCTGTGCCCGACCTGCACCATTTGATACTGAAGCCCTTTTTTTGTGTTCCAAGACACTCTACTCTAAAAAATTGCTCACTCCACACCACACAGCACCTGCTATCCTGTAGCCGCCTCATGCATGTAATGGTCTGCTGACCCATTCGGCGGAACCTGATACCCAACCACCCTATGACGCAAGTCGAGGAATGTGGAGCCTATACGGTTGCAGAACCGTCTGAGCCTCTGATTCAGACCCTCCACTCGCATCTGTACCAGGCATGCAGAAAGACCCATTCCACCTTTGGAATGACTCCACTCGTTATGCACACGGAGAGCACATTGCCTTTCTTCCCCTTCTTGGCCACCATTTCCCTATGGGGCCCTATAACACGCATAACTTTGGAGCTCCCAACTACTAATAATCCCACCATCTGTGACTGCCCAGATCTTGTAAGCTGAGAGATTTCCTCTGAAACAGGACAAGTGACTCCATCTGGCTGAGGGACAGAGTCAGCATATACAGCACATGGAACCTGCTTGTCAGGTCAACCGGTGAGACCTTACTTGCCGCCACCTGCCACGCCCTCAGGTGACCTGCCACTCAACCAAGGGAGAGGGATCAACGTCAGTGCGATCTGTAACTGGGCTGGTCACCGGAGCGCACCGATCGGCGGACTCAGACGTGCTGGTCGTCCGTTGGATCCTCACGGCAAACACACAAGAGTGGGTCGGCCATGAGGATCCAACACAGCTCCAAGCTGTGTAACCGAAGCTATCAGAGCCTGAGCTGAGAGCAAAGTTTCACCAACTCGGCTCACATCCGCACACAGCAGTCATAGTCTCTATCCGTACTAAATACCGTGGAAAACTACACTACACAGACAAACAAAGGACTATCAATACGCTCTATGGAACTCTGAAAACGAAAGAACTTGTTACGTCGAGATTCAAAACTGAACTACTAAAGAACTCACGTGAGACTAAATAATTCGCTACTGATTAGAACATGTAATATGTCACAAAATCGGTTTACTCTCCGAAATAAACGAAAACTCGAGAACTGTGTCAATTACATATTAAATTAACTTGAAGAAATTCAAGAAACTAAACTAACAAAGCACACAGATACTGTACAATCCGCTCCTGGTCAAGAACTCGTAATATGTCACAAAAGAGGTTACTTCCCTGTTGCTTCTTGTGTTTCGGCCGACTGTTGCTGCCATTACCTGATTTCTCTTTCTTCAGAAAATGAAGAATGGTATTATGCAGACCCTAATGTAACTTTCTTAATCTTTCACATTGTATTAACGAGTCACATATGCTTAATGCAGGATGTTCTTTGGCAAATAGTGGAAATTCTATCTCTGTTAGTTTTGAGCCTCATCCGAAGTTCACCATTGACCAAGAATGAGCTGTGAGCATCAAAAGACAATCGCCACTTCAGACCCACCTTTTTAAATGTCAATGAAACTGTTCGTTACTAGAGAATATTAGACAGTATTTTAATGCTATATAATATTAAAAATTACCAGTTGCTAGTCTTCTAATGCTAAATAATATTAGAAATTACCAGTTGCCGACACATACGTGTAGAGAGAACTAGTAATAACAAATTATTACAATACAGCCATAAGCAGCTGAAGGAAGACGCAATAGGGAAAAAGTATAAAATGAAGTCATGTCGAGATCTCCTTGGGGTGTTACAGCAATAGCCAATGACGCAACCAACCTTCGAATATGTCACCCTCATTATCACCATAAAAGAATATTTAATCGAAAACGGTGACTCAGTTCTCGGGTCACAATAAATCGATGCGGCAGGCGGAGAATATACAGTCTGAACCAGAATTCCACAGAAAAATTTTCAGAGCTTTCTTCAAGGAAACATAAATTTTTGGTAGGAGAGTCCTACGTCTCCTCAGCCCGTTACGGGGTAATAATGTATCACGATTTACTCGGTTTGTCACTGCTATCGTCCTTCATTCTGTGAAAATACCTTCACGATAGTGAAGAAGCATGTAATATGCAATAACCGAGACATAAAACACACAACATGGAGTAATACAAAAAACCTCAGATGTGAAGGTACTGTGATGCGGTTGCCATCGCTGCAAGGCCAGTTCAGCAAAGCGTCTTTCTGCCGTCTTCCGCTGCTTTCAGTGCACCCACACACCAGGCCAACTCTTCACTATAAATCTATAAATACTGCTTAGTATCACTGTTAACGTACAACTAACGCCGCCGGACAAACAAATCCGTCGTAGAACCGAGCAGTACTGATTCCAAGCTTGAAGCCAAAGAAAAAAAGTTTGCAATGCAGTCATCGTAAACAAATACCGTGAGTAAACGGAACAATTTTGTTTCCAAATGCGACACACAGCGTATACCGTCAACATATGCATTGTAGCACATATTTTCAGTGCCAAGCAGATACCAAGCTAACTGCGGCCAGAAACAAACGAAATCAAATAACGCTGTAAAGGGCCTCCGGAGGCCTTTGGTCGCCAATATCAAAAAACTCAGCAGGTATCCCTGATCAACCTCAGAAAGTTTATCGGTGGATTTCTGTTCACTCAGTATAATCAGGAAGAATGCAAATAGTGTGATAGTCCTTACTACCACTACGTTATCTGGAGACATGTGCAAGTGTCTCTTCGCTACAATTCGCTCTTAAGCAGCACATACTCGTATCGTGCCTGTAGCTGTCTTTGAATTGCCGGCCTAAGACAGAAAAAAGGCATCAAATCAGCGAAACAAAGAGAATAACTAAAATTTTGCAACTTACG
This sequence comes from Schistocerca nitens, assembly GCF_023898315.1. Taxonomy (NCBI): domain Eukaryota; kingdom Metazoa; phylum Arthropoda; class Insecta; order Orthoptera; family Acrididae; genus Schistocerca; species Schistocerca nitens. The sequence goes on along the minus strand of NC_064619.1, from coordinate 312,451,800 downwards.
GGGACATCAGATGCATTACTCATGCGTTTTTAAGAGGAACGTTTTCGAACAGTAGCTTGCTACAGAGTTCGGTTATTTCCTTCTTTCTAAGAAAAAAATACGTGATATCTTAAGTAAATTCAAATAACACCCCCCCTTTACTACCATTTCTTCCTTTTGGGAAAGTTAGGACTTTGTTACAATTCCATAATCCATAATTGCTGGAAAATAAAGTACAGTAAAACACTATGGAATAAAAGAAGCAGCATATTTAATTACAAATGAAATCTCAAGATTTATTTGCAGTTCTAGTTTACAGCTTGTTTGATAGAAAAGAACACTACCATTACAAGGATCATCGTTCATGCAAGAAGGGTGATCCACCACAGATGCAAGCTAAACGAGCCATGCATCTTGCATTGAAAACATTTACCCACATTTTGTGGAGTATATAGCTACAAAGGCGCCGATAGGTAAACGGAAATTGGAGAGTAACGAACTGTGAAGTTCTCTTCAAGCTAGAAAACAAGCACGCTTGATGAACCTCTGAACGAGGGAAATGAGGAACAAATAGGGGATTTACTGCTTCTCTGCTGGCTAGGTCCTCTTCTTTAAAGACTTTTAGGAAGACAGCAATGAAAATCGGAAGTTTAACGGAGTGTCATAGCAAACTACTCTCAAGTATCAGTCCAACAACACCACTCACGACGACAATGAAAAATGAAAGAAAAGTAATCTTGTCGCTTTCCTCCAGAAATATAAAGACATTAGTCCACAGTGTCATTTTTTTCCGTCGTTACGAAGAAAATGCTGGACGAATAGTTTACTGTAAAGCAGCCTATCTCTAAGAAGTTAGTTGCAGTCTGACATTAAAATAACTAATGGTGTAATTTGTAGAAAAAACTTGTAGAGAAGCATGTTCCACATCTTGAAAATATAAAATCTCACACAGTACAAACAGAACTGGCAAAAATTCCTCTATAAGTAAATATACGTAGGCCGAATCTCTTTCGTTATAAATGATCGCACTTTGTGAACGTGAACAAGTGAGAAACCACACCTTTTTGGTGACTGACTCAGGTATGATCTTTTTGTTTATATGAAATAGGAGAGAGGGTAGCACACCTTACCGAAAAATTAAATTATTTGGTAGGTTACCTTATAAAAAGCACTTCGTGAAGAAGTTCAACAAGCAGTAGCTAACGCATACTCTTATTACAAGCGACGCAAATGTCTCTGTGGTACTTAGTTAACACCAAAACGTCCAGTTACAATTCAAAGCGAAAAAATTGCGAGACTACAGCTCTAAGGATCCACAACAGACATAATATCTATGGGTAATTTCCAAGTAGCCTTAGATATCGGAGTGACGCCTTGGGTATCGGTGTCATATCGAACGCTTAACTGTTGACGCACTGGCAACGTGGATGACAAAAGACAAAATTATTAGAAACTTAGCCTAATTAAACATGAAAGCGTAACATTACTCGTTTCACTGACAGCAGTGCAATAAAGAAAGTAGTAGTTTCACTTACCTCACTTACTTCGCTACTTCGGCAGCGACATCCTCGGCGTGCACAATGGCGCGTATAGTATGGGCAACCAAGAACATTTCTTTTCTTCCGTATCATGCATAAACTCGTGAAATCTCTCTCAGAAATATAGGAAGAGTGTCATATTGAAGAGATTTCCCTAATGGTTCAAATGGCTCTGAGCACTATGGGACTTAACTTCTAAGGTCATCAGTCCCATAGAACTTAGAACTACTTAAACCTAACTAATCTAAGGACATCACACACATCCATGCCCGAGGCAGGATTCGAACCTGCGACCGTAGCGGTCGCGCGGTTCCAGACTGTAGCGCCTTTAACCGCTTGTCCACCCCGGCCGGCATTTCCCTAATAATCGTATATTATGGAAATACAAGTACTGGAAGATATATAGTTCATCTCTCTCCAAGGTCGGCCATCTCACTTAACTGATGAATTCGATGATTTCCACAACCGCTCAGTATTACGGGTGTTCACCGATCGATCGTTGGGAGATACAAACTCTACGGAGTGGTTGACAAATTCGTGATCGATACCCTCGCTTTTCAAATTTCGATACGATTTTCAGCCGTCTGTTATGACTTTGGTACCTGGGATAATTGAAAGTGTTGTTAATAAAACTTCTCTATTTAAACTAGACTGAACTGCATATGACTGCTTTTGTCTTTAATAAAACTTGCATCTGACTGCGTATTTAACTGAACTGAACTTTATCTGACTGCATGAAAATATTGTTGGAAAATTAATACTCAAAATACACATCTGACTGCATGAAAGTTTAGTGGTAAAAATAAATGAAAGTCACCAACCTGCATCTGACTGCGTCTGTGGACTTAGCTCGTGCACTCCTTCCCGTTTAGCCGATAATAAAACATATATTCAACTCAGCCGTAGTGCAATGGCCTAAAATTGTCATTCTAGATAACTTTACTCATTTTGCCCCTGTTTGTTACTTAATAAAAATTCTGTCCTGATCTGAATAATTTGCCAACTGTGCAATGGTATATAGATTATTTTACTCTGATAAATGAAATTATTAGCTTTACTCATGGGAACTTTACTTTAATGTACCTTTTGGTTCAATGGAAGCACAGGATGTGGAGAACGACATAAGGTGTGAGATTAAACTCTAATTTTATCTAAAAAATATTTATTGTTCAAACTTTTAAGGCACATGTAAAAAAATAATAAAAACTTCTGTAGCATGGATTTACGAGAAAGTTTCACAAAACGCTTATTGCATCAACAATGGGATTTCTATCTAGCTTTTAGACATTATTTAACGAAAGAAAATCTATTTTATTAATTATTCTTTCTAGTTTCCCCAGGTATGTGCCGAGTTTCGCTCGATATATAGCTTATTATGTGCGTAGCGTCAATTCTTACTTTGATGCTGTCACGACCCGGCTGCCTCCTGCAGGCATCTAGCTCCGACTTTAAACACGTCTACTGTCTCTGCGCATCTCCTCACCACTCTCCAACTTTTACCGCGTGCACCTAGCTCTGTTAGCTGTCCAAGATCTTACTACTCGAAGATGTACTACTCGTCCAACCTTGCGGTGGGGAACTATCGACATTTTTCACTGGCTCTATCCTGATCGAATCTCAGCACATACCTTTCATAATGAAATGCTTTATTAGGACATTTAAGTTTTCATATCCCAAGAGTGCATTCGAAGTGTGAAACACTTGCTCGATTCCCTTTCGCCGCACCAAAAATCAAAATATGTTTTACTTCGTTCTTAACGAGACATCCTCTACCGTACTTACCAGTGGCGATGTGTGACTCGTCAAGTTCTGCAATCTTGTCGTCGTCACCGATAGGGAGACTCTCGCTTGTCACAATGATATAGCAAACATCACGGCAAAACCCATAATAGTCGGACATTCGAATTACTGAGACTTCACTATATGATGCAGTCGTTTGTAATGTGTAATCTTTTACCGGAAGCGAAATGATAATTATACTCTTTTTAATGTTCAGTCTCGCGCTATCACACCAAGTGTCTTTTTCTTATCGAAGTCCTTTTCTTGCATTTTGTACATTAGTGGCACAAGGGGAAGTCTACATCAGCAATCTCCTTCTACACTTTTACACACGTTTCACCGTGACAATCGAAGCAGTTCCTTTGATCCTGATTCGGCTACAGGCCATATTCCCAACACAACGCTAAGCATTTCTCTATAGTACATAATCGAGGAATTAACTTCCACCAAGTAAATCTGTTTGAACTGGATATTAGAACTAATTCATTCACGACTATTAACAACATTATATCACATTACCTTGGTAACATACAAAACAATATCCCAAATAACCGCCTCGACAGTCGGGAGTTCGATATATATCGCTCGAAGTGAGGACCCCCAAGGCTTCTGAGAAATTACTCATTAATGCCAAAGTAATGCCTGACACACAATGCTGGCCACAAAACTTGCAAAAGGAAGACAGAATAGCAAATAACATCATTTTACTAATTGGGCGTGGACAATATAGTATAGATACATGATTAAATTTTCGGCTGCGAAATTTAACACACGAGGTTGTTTGTGAGTCCAACAGGACAGGAAATGACTATTAATACAGCGAGTTAACTTGCGACATTCACGAAACGGTGGCTTGCGGAATATGTGTGTAGATGAAGACGTCTGTCATTATTAGAAGCAACAACAGATGTAACTCGGTTGCACATCGACTCGAACTGAGGTTGAATGACACGTATGGATATGTCATTCTTTGCCGTTTCACAACATGAGTTATTTTGCTGCCTTGGTAGCAGAATTCTTTAACTTGGTTTACTTGATGATCCCGAATTCTGATATGAAGTTCCTCGCTGTTCTAATTCTGCTACTTCTCATTACTTTCGTCGTTCTTCGAGTTATTCTGTACTAACTACACAGCTCTTCACGTTCACTGAGAATAGCAACGTAACCAGCGAATCTTGTCATTGATATTCTTTCACCTTGGATTTTAATTCCACTCTTGAAGCTTTCTTTTATTTCCGTCATTGCTTCTTCGATGTATCGATTCAACGGTTGAAACGTCCCCTTTTGAACAATTTTACATGACTGTGCTTAACCTGACACACAATATTTTTTAGCGCAACGCAATCTGACTTTCACAAAATCCCTACAAAAGAATGGCCCTGACTAACATTAAACTATACCTTTCACAAATCACTAAATCACTTACCTCACAATAATCTTCGTTTCTCCCACTACTGCAATACAGCAAGCGCCACTACTGCCAGCTAAATAAAAGATTCAAACTATGGAAGGCACTAACTACTGATAGGGATAGTTAGCAAATGAAAGATATTAATAGAGAACAAACAATGTATTTACCTTGATATCATCATATATATAGCAGTTCATGACAAATTACAAAACTCCGCCATCTCTCTCCCCACATCCACCACTGCTGGCGGCTCACCTCCAACTGCCCAACGCTACGCGCTGTTCACAGCCAGCTGCCTAACACTACAATGGCGAGTATTACAACAATGCAAAGCAGCCACAGGCTGCACACAGCACAGCCAGTGATTTTCATACAGAGGTGGCGTTACCAATAAAAAAACCTAAACAGCCTACTTACATAGCCCCCATGCTCCCCACAAAAAATTTTACAAATTTTGTTGGGCACTGGCCAATACATATTTGTTAAATTTTTTTTTTCACTATTACAATAACAAAGAAATCAAATGCACACACTTATTGATACAATGTTGGTCAAAAGCAAACATTTTCTCACAGTCCATAAAGACAGTCCTGATCGTTGATCACAGTAAAATTGCCGTGTTTTTCACAAAATCTGAGCAGTAAAAGACAATGCACATAGACGTAGTGGATTTCCATGCAATATTGAAGAAGTATTGTTGTCCTTTCAACGAAAAGACAGTGCTGACTCTACATGCTGACAGGTAATGGGCCACAACAGAGCAAACCCACAGCAGAGTCAATCGAAGTTTTGAAGAATATCGTTTGGTAGGTCATCACAGAGCAGACCCACTGCAGTCCTGGTAGAGATTACGGTATTGGTGGGCCACCAGAGGTGCAGACCCACTGCAGTCCTTGTAGAAATAATGGTACTGGTGAGTCAGCAAAGACGCAGACCCACTGTAGTCCTTGTAGAGATAATGGTACTGGTGGGCCACCAGAGGTGCAGACCCACTGCAGTCCTTGTAGAGATGGCCAGCAGCCATCTGTTGTGACTGTGCAGGTGCACAATCACCATTGAAGAGTCTTGCGGATAATATAGCAAGTCCATAACCACCACTTGTGCACTCACAAAGTTTTTGGAATTGTCCTTAGAACCAGCAATGCTGTTAACCAGTCCCTTGCTGAATTATTAACACACGTGCAAACACTAACAGTCCCTACTTCTCACATATTGTCAATATACTATGACCAACAGAAACGTGTGCAGTCAAAATATACTTAATTTGAAGACCTGGTGTCAATTACAATTTTATAACATAAGAATACAATCACAAAGATACAAAATACATCATTAAAGAACATTACAGTACAGATAACATTTGTAGTACAGGCTTTACAACAGAATAGAAATAAACATATAGATCAATGTTACAGGAATTATGACATAAGTAAATAAATAAAATAATGAGAATAGTTCTTGAAACATTAATTTCACACAGAATAAATAATGTCTAAACATCTTTACCAAGTAAATAACATAGTATTAGAAAAATTCTACAACATAGCTCTCATCAGCTAAACACATAAAGACAGGAAAAACACAAATACACAAGGGTACACAAACACATAGAGGGATGACACAAAAGGAAAGGAGAGGGTTTGTTTTACTGCAGTATTTTGCATGGAGATCTCCCTGCGTTCTTCATTATTTCCAAAAGTCCTATCTATACCTGCTTTCTGTACTTTTCTCGTAGAGCCTCTCAGTGCATTTCTTCCAATTCATCGCAACGCAGTCTCTTATATAGTCTACCCCCTCTTAAGCTAACTTAAATCTACTGAGCTCAGATGCTAAACTAAGGGACGAGGCAATGCAGCACCACATAAAACAATTAATATAAACAGCAATGAAAAAAACGCAGATTTGCGAAGCAAGCAGCATTAAGAAATTAGCAAAGCAATTGTAATATTACAACTAATCTAAGGCAATGTGCAGCAAACAATAAAAATAAATCATTAGTAAAACTGGCTTAACAGAATAATACAAAGTCAAATCCAATAACACTATGCCTGGCAAACAGCAGAAGCAAAAGCAATAAATTATATCTAAACATGACAAAGCTCAAGCAGAAAAAATAGTACACTAAAGACAACAATGCATATAAGGGAAATGTATAATCACATCTTAATGTCTAAGTAATTAAAGTGGTGCACCACAAGAAGTTATTCTACCAAAAAAAATTACCCAGTGGTTGAAAAGAAAATTCCGTATGCAATTCCTGTGAAGGGAAATATCTTTTTATGCTCCCTCATTTTTTTGGAAATATATCACAAAACTATTATTTACTGGATCTGGAGACAGAAAATATTTATATTAGTACATCTATAAAATTTTATTTTAACCAGTGCTGCAGTGCAGCTAGAAACTAGATATTAAACAAAATGAGTAAATAAATACATAAAGCAAGCCATATGGCATTTCTCTCAACTAGCACGACAATAGCCGTGAAATGTTGTGATGCTTTCTACAAAGGAACGTCAATAGCGAGGACAATGGCCTCCCCCTTTTTTTTTTCTACCTGTGCCGCTGGAAGGCTACTGGCGTTTTTTTTCAGGCGGCTGTCGCCCTGGTGCGTGCCCGCGACGCATTACGTGCAGGTGGTCACTTAACTTTCGTACGGAAATATTTACCACAGCAGTTTCCGCTACAGTGACAGTCTCACATAAAAATATTTCACAGGTCAAGAATTAGCGTTGCAAATCTGTAGAAACAAAATCTTATTGATATAACAGTGTCCAAAAAAATTTTCGTCGGCATTGTGATACATTCACGCATTTACACACATTTCATAACTCTTAAAGTACGATTCTTGGTTTCCAACATCCTTTTTCACTAACCAGAGTCCCTAACATCTATTCATTATTCATATACATATTCGTCGACACGTCTTCCATATTTGATCATAATAACTACATAGCATAATCAGATTCCTTACATAGCATCAGCTTATTGATCATAAACATACCTCAAGAGCATAATACACATCGTCGTCGTAAAAATAACATCATAAAACCTCAGCCAATTCTCAAAAACGTCATAGCTTTCTGCAATAGTTTCAAAATCTAAAAAAATTCTCTGCTCATTTAAATAGTGTCATCCACCTCAAACGTACTTTAAATATCATGACCCATACCAAATACATCATTCAAAGCTCTCATAGTATCACAATGATTCTGAAAAAATATGAAGAGTTCACAAAGTACATACAAAATACAATTTCATAAGTGTGAAGGTATCCAACTGTGTAATTACGTAAACATCTGTCACTAATGTAGTAAAATAAATGTTTGTCTCTCAGTTACATGATCAGATAGCTGTGTAATTTGTGTGTTAGAGAAATATGGTACCGATGTGTAAAGTTGTATAAGCAAATACCATATTAGCTAGGGTTCCTTGTGGTTGCCACACACATGGTACACAAAGTCAGCGTGTACCCCCCTAAGGATTAATGTAATTATACCCTCAGGAGTTACAGATTACAGCAATGGAATGAAATGTATCACGGAAAACTTTCTTTGTAATTCAAAAATCTTGAAAAATAAATGGCTTAAGTACAAAATTAATCTCTCAAATGCGTGTCCTGTAGCGCTAAATGTGCGTCTTGCTGTAAGATAATCCTGTGGAAGTGTCGTAGTTATCGTCCTCCGAAAGCTAAGTTCTGCAGAAGTCAATGTACTTACCTCATGATACACAAAAGTGAAATGCTTTGCGTATAGATATCTTAGTTATTACGCCTATTGCCGTGATGAGGAAAGTACTGTGTTGTAACGTATTGTTGTGCTACGGAAAAGGCTGCCTCCTTGTAGCTATACCACAAAAGTTACTACTAAAACATGTTTTACTTTCCAGAAGAATTCAGATACACCGCAAAAGCAACAAGGTGAATTGTGTCACACATTAGTAGCGTCGTGATATAGTCATGTAGCTGTCAAATAAACTAACCACTGTGTCACCTGGTATCTCTCAGAAAGCACCTTGAATCCATAATGTATTTGCAAGTAAACCAAAATGTTGCATTAAAAAAAGCAGATTATCTTTCAATAAACGGTTTTACATGTGAAATGTGGTGTAAACCTTTACTCTTCCTAGTACGCAGGGTTTCAACTTCAACGCAATTATCAAGTGGTATACGTCGGTAAGGAACACTGGAATTTTTCTCAAGGTTAGCGCTATGTTATTTTTCTCGGAGCCAGCCGGCGCAGGTGTCTGCCTGCGGTGCGGGCGGTGCGGGTCATTGTCTGTTGTCTCTTTGTTGGCGCGCGTCGTTATTGGGATTTGGAGACCGAACTTCTACAAATTGGCTCTGACGAGAAGGCCCTGCTCTGTTTGAATCCCGCCAGTTCTGATGCAATTCAGGTCTGTCGTTACGATCATATAGTCTGTCGTCATGTCGGTAGATTCTGTAGTTTCTTTCTTGTCGGTTAAGTGGTGGAGAATTTCTCCCTGAATTGTAACTGCGCGCTGGACCGTTGCGTCTAAAGTTATTCTGTCTATCATAATAATAATTATTTTGGTACCCATATTGTCTGTTTCTCTGATTGTCTCTGTAATAGTCATTACCGCGGAGAGGTGATCTTTCCCTGTAACTATTATTCTGCCAGCGGTTGTCATAAGGGTGATGTCTATTTTGGTCACGATTTGCGTTGTAAGAATAGCCTTGTCGTGTCCAGTTATTGTTTCTGTCGTCACGGAATTGTGGCGTATGTGACCTGTAGTGTTTGTTTTCCTGTTTTCGCATCCGGCGACTGTCTGTGTCAATTTCTAATTCTTGTAGGAGTCCCTGGAAAGCTTCAATGTCGTCTTTGCAACGTCCTGCTAAAATAATATGTCGTAAATGTACAGGCAGTTTGATTAAGCAAATGCGGATGAGTTCTGAGGGGCTGTATGGGTTTGAAAGATACTGATTCTTGTGTAACATGTCTTCAAAATATTTCATAATACTGGAAAATTCAGATTGTTCGAAACGTTTCATCATTATGATGCTATGTTTTACTCGGTCTTGTGTGGCTTGAGACCAATATGCTGAGAGGAAGGCATGATAAAAATCTCCTTCACTGTGACAATCGTGAATGACCGATCGCATTCTTACAGCTGGTTCATTCTCCAAGTAGCCACACATAAATTCTAACCTGTGCTCCAATGACCAGTTGGGGGGAAAACAATGAGAGAATTGATGGAGCCACGCTTGTGGATGAATGTCGTTAGCAGAATTTTTAAACGTTTTGAATTTACGTGTAGTAATGAACAGCTTATAGTCAAAGTCATCATGTCGGCGAGTCGCATATCGGTCATTGTTACGTCGTTTCGTCGGTTCCACTTCAAAATTCGGTGCACCTTGCCAATTTCTTTCATAATTTCCGAAATGCGCTGTGTTATTATTTTGTGGCTGTTCCGTATTTCTATGTCCCTCTTCCTGTACTGGAGCGCGAGTGTCCTCTGAAATATGTAATTCTTGTATTACCTGCGTCAACTGATCTTGTACTTCCCGGATTTCTCTTTTGTACTGTGTATTGATTTGATTTTGATTTTGTTTGAATTTTCTAATTTGTTCATACTCTTCTGTGTCAGTGAAGGCTACAGGTCTTGTGTCATTCAGATCATCATCTACCTTTGTAGATAAGTTAGTGACCTGATCCGAAAGTTCGGCTACTTTCTCCGATAGTGAACACATTTCCTCAGTGTGTTTTTCTGAACCAAGTTTCAGAGTGTCCATTTGTGTTGAAATCGAATCTACTGTGTCCTTCAAGTTTTCCTGAGTTTTTGCAAGTTGCGTAACCGAATCGGTAGATGCAACTGAGTCAAATTTAGCTTGCAAGGTCTCATGATTTTCATGAACAGTAGTTTGCAGTTCTTTTATGGCTGCTTCGTGATTCTGTAGTGCATTTTCATGACGCGAAAAAATAGATTGGAAATGCTCAAAATTTGTGTTTTTACGTCACTACAGACTTTTTGACATTTCGATTCAATGTGATGTAACTCAGTAATTAAATCCTCGCGTGTTTGTTCAAGAGTTTGCTCCAATGAGTCTAACTTTTGAAGATTTTGTTCCATTGCGTCTAACTTTTGAAGATTTTGTCCTATTTGTTTCTGATTTTGTTCAAGTGTTGTGTCTAACTTTTTAAGATTTTGTTCCACTGTGTCTAACTTTTGAAGATTTTGTTCCATTATGTCTAACTTTTGAAGCTTTTGTCCCATTTGTTGCATTAATTGTAATAACAGTGCACTGGTGTCTGAAACATGTTCCTCAGTGCTATTCGGCAGTGAAGTTGCACCGGCAACATTCACATTTTGACAAGCAGAAAATGTGTCTTGACTCATTTGAGAAAACGGTGAGGACCCAAAACCTGAGTCTACAATATTTGCGAGATTGTTTCCTGTCATTTCAGATTCCTGAGGCGAGCTGTTGCCGACCGATCGATCGATAATGCTTCCCTGTTCTCTAATTGTTTCGCTGTCTACACCATTGTTTGCCGCCCGCTCCATTTCCCTATGCACAGTTACCAAATTAGTACTTTGAATATCAGTTAATTCATTACTCGGTGGCGCTAACACACTGCTTTCGTCTTCGCTGTCATTTCTCAATTTACTTTGGAGCCTAGTGTTACGTTTTTCACACGCCATTATTGTCACAGTATTTCACACGACAACACAGAAAAACACAATTTGAAGAGCAAAAATAAGAGAACACATTAACATAACACTGAAAATAATATCTAGTTAATTGCAGCTGCGAAATACTTGGTGCAAATCTACATGCGTGCCACAACTGTTTTACTGTACAACAATGAAAGACTGCAACTACCAAGGAGATTTTCTCTACAATTACGCGCTAGCAATAAACAAAATCTACACTAATTACACAAACTACCAGAAAAAATCAGAAGATTCCAGTAAGGTATCCTAGGCTAAAGGTCGACATATGAAACGTCCCCTTTTGAACAATTTTACACGACTGTGCTTAACCTGACACACAATATTTTTTAGCGCAACGCAATCTGACTTTCACAAAATCCCTACAAAAGAATGGCCCTGACTAACATTAAACTATACCTTTCACAAATCACTAAATCACTTACCTCACAATAATCTTCGTTTCTCCCACTAATGCAATACAGCAAGCGCCACTACTGCCAGCTAAATAAAAGATTCAAACTATGGAAGGCACTAACTACTGATAGGGATAGTTAGCAAATGAAAGATATTAATAGAGAACAAACAATGTATTTACCTTGATATCATCATATATATAGCAGTTCATGACAAATTACAAAACTCCGCCATCTCTCTCCCCACATCCACCACTGCTGGCGGCTCACCTCCAACTGCCCAACGCTACGCGCTGTTCACAGCCAGCTGCCTAACACTACAATGGCGAGTATTACAACAATGCAAAGCAGCCACAGGCTGCACACAGCACAGCCAGTGATTTTCATACAGAGGTGGCGTTACCAATAAAAAAACCTAAACAGCCTACTTACACGGTGGGGGCCAAAGGCTACATCCCTATCATCCAGTCTTATTGTTCCCTCTTGCTTGTAGCACATATTATATATTACCGGCCTTTCTCTGTAGGTTATCTTTATTTTTCTCAGAATTTCGAACATCTTACACCATTTTACATTCTCGAACGGTTTTTCTAGGTCGATAAATCCTGTAAACATGTCTTGATTTTTCTTCAGTCCTGCTTCCATGATCAACTGCAACGTGAGAACTGCCTCACCGGTGCCTTTACCTTCCCTAAAGCCAAACTGATAGTCAACTAACAGATCCTAAGTTTTCTTTTCCGTTCTTCTGTATATTATTATTGTCAGTAAACGGCATTCATGAGCTGTTTAAGACGTTGTGCGAGAATTCTCGCATCTGTCGACTCTTGCTATCTTCAGAATTGTGTAGCTGATGTTTTTCCGAAAGTTTTATGGTATACCGCCAGTCTCATACATTCTACACAATAATCTGAATGGTCATTTTGTTGCCACTTAGCCGGCCGCGGTGGTCTAGCGGTTCTAGCCGCTCAGTCCGGAACCGCGGGACAGCTACGGTCGCAGGTTCGAATCCTGCCTCGGGCATGGATGTGTGTGATGTCCTTAGGTTAGTTAGGTTTAATTAGTTCTAAGTTCTAGGCGACTGATGACCTCAGAAGTTAAGTCGCATAGTGCTCAGAGCCATTTGAACCATTTTTGTTGCCACTTCCCCTAACGATTTTAGAAATTCCGATGGAACGTTATCTATTCCTTCTGCCTCATTTGATTTTAAGTCATCCAGAACTCTTTAAAATTCCGATTGTAATACTGGATTCCTTATCCCTTCCCTATCGACTCCTGTTTCTTCTTCTATCACGTCACCAGACAAGCCCTCTCCTTCATAAAGGCCTTTAGCGTATTCTTACTACCTAACCGCTCTCTCCTCTGCCTTGAACAATGGAATTCCCATTGCACACTTAACTTTAGCCTCTTTCTTTTATTTGCGTTATCTTGTCAAATGAGCACCTCACTGAAACACCTTGTGGCCGTAATACGTCAGAAATACAACTGCTGCTGTGTAAATTAACATCTTTGCAAACCAAAGGTGATCGTACTGAAAACCCAATGGTACGCCATAATATCACAGAAGTTGCTGCGCCCGTATGACGATAAGGAATAGCATTTGACAACGTTCTCGTTCAAACCTCCACATACCTATATTCCATCACATACGTGCACAAAATCGGGACACGAGACGACGACGTGGTGTCACTCTTGAGTTCAGTGCCGTTGCCGTCGGTGCGCCTTTCTCTGCCTGTTCAAGGGAAGCTGCAACAACGGTCAACTTGCTGAAAGTTTGTGGTGGTCCAGACGTCGTGGCGCTGAACGTGTGGATACTGTTTTGCTACAGACTAGCTCATTTCCTGACTCATGATATATGACACCGCTGTACAATCCTTCACGGCCGAGCGAACGATGTCTCCTCTCTCCGGCGCTAGTCGCGTGGGACTCTGTAAGATGCTGAATATGGTTGTCATGAACCCATCAGTCTACATTGGCTTGACAAATACAAGCAGCAGTTTCACCGAACGATAAACCACAGACAGTCAGGTCATGATCCGACGCCTTTGATATACTCTTTAGACTAGTCTACCTTACATAAGGCATAACATGACCTTTTAATAAGCTTTTCATATATTTTCTACCTTTGCAAGTAATTCATGTTTACTGTACTGGGACAAACATGAATGAGCGCGCTGCATGTGTAGTGAATAAGATCGTCGACTCTGTGTTAAATGTAATCTGTGGAGCGTTTGGTCATCTGTTAGTTGAGAAGCCCTGAGGTACCGTTATTTTACACATAGTAGCGAGTAGTCGTGTTTCTTAGAGAAGGTCATATGAAGAACGTGACTCTGAGAGAAATTATCTCGAAAACTTTATTATGGAGATGAAAACTTGTTTGTAAACGTAATATTACTGACTCTATTGATGGAGATTTTTTGGAGGAATTTTTGAAGGTACCCAATGTATGCACAAGAATGAAAATATGTTTGTTGTCATAACTATTAATTGAAGGAAATATTTGTCCCTCAGATAAATAATAACACACATGATTAGTGTTAATTTGATCTCTTTCTTTTCATTATCACAAATAACGCAATTAATCGTAATATCTGTAATTTTTGTATTGAGAGAATTTCGTAATCGTTACTCTTCTAACGTTGTACAGTCTTATATCCCTAACTTCAGTTTTCTGCAGAATCCTTGAATATATTCTCAGTCCGAATACAATAAACTTTCTTCACACTCAGAAACTTATGTCCACAAATCAACATGGTTTTAGAAAGCATCGCTCGTGCGAAACTCACCTTGCCCTTTTTTTACATGATATACTGCGAACTATGGATGAAGGGCAAGAATCAGATTCTACATTCCTAGATTTCCGGAAAGCATTTGACACACTGCCCAGTTGTACGCTGTTATCGAAGGTACGAGCTTATGGAATAAGTTCTCAGACATGTAAGTGTCTCGAAGATTGTTAACTCAAAGAACCTAGTCTGTTGTCCTTGACGCCGGCCGCTGCTGTGGCCGAGTGGTTCTAGGTGCTTCCGTCGGGAATTCTGCCTCGGGCGTGGATGTGTGTGATGTTCTTAGGTTAGTTAGGTTTAAGTAGTCCTAAGTTCTAGGGGACTGATGACCTCAGATGTTAAGTCCCATAGTGCTCAGAGCCATTTTAACCATTTGAGGAAGACGTTTTATTATTCATAGTACTGTCACACTTCAATTACTTACCCCTTCGTTTCACGTCGGTCATCGAACTAAGAATAATATCAGATAGTAATCCAGCGATCGGGTAGCGCGTAAGATTGCTGTTTCACCGATTATATATTCTCTGGCGTATGAACTTTCAGTACCTTATTTCACGATGTACTACAATGAGACGTTAAACCATCATCATGTGGCAGTACTGGTATCTACCTCACGTACATTTCCAATGACCAATGCGCTTCAACACCGAAAGTGTCATGACGGAGCTACACCTCCGAAACTTCTCGTAAACAAAAAAACTTAAAATTTAGTGATTTTGTTTTCGCTAATATATTAACAAAATATTTTAAGATTCATCATATTTTGTCATTGTGGCAGTGGAGGTAATTATTTTTAATGACATGTAACATTGCTGTCGGTTATAGTACGAGAGAAATCAAACAACTTGAGCCGACTTAACAAGGCGCTATGTCTGTGGGATGGCTGTGCGACGGGCGATAGGCGAGTGCCTCGTGCATCAGCGCCTGCTCTCGTTGGTGATGCAGCCCGCACTACACAGGATCAAGGCCGCCGGACGCGCTTCGCCTCCCAAGTGTCACTCAACGTCCGCCAAACAAGACGGCCGAGCGGCTTCTCGCTCCGAACTTTGGTTCTGCTGCTGCTGGTGCTACAGCCGCAATTTAACTTTCGACTTTCTAGTTCGCTTCACTTTCAGTACAGCGTCTGCTGATTGCTTCATCGAGGCACTGAACACTAATGACCTCCATGTTGAGTGCCATAAACACACGCGCATGCAAACACACACATGCATAGGAAACATAACACTCTTTAAGATAAGAAGGCCAGTTTTACGTACTGAAGAGGTGCACGAGATGTAACAGTTACAGAGCGTATGTACTGTCGAGGCAAAATTCGGCCCTAAACACTAACCCATAGGAAAGAAGTTTTATCTGTAAAGGATCGTTTTGCTTGCTTATGACGATTTCTCGCTGCCCTCTTCAAGTTACACTCTGCTAATTCGGAAGATTTTATGCAGAAAGTCATAAAAGGAAGACCAGCGTTAATCGGCTTGTCAAGAATAAGGTCACAGCAAATTTTCAAAGTGATATTCTTTTTCGGAAGGGGTGGTTTGTGGTTCGGCTCTCGGAGCTACAATTCCCAACATTTAGTTTGTGTGTTTTACACATGCCGTACTCTGCAGTTCCCACGAGTCTCGCAGACTGCACCAACTGCACCATCTGCACCTGATTTATTGCCAAATTTTGTTACGGCAAGCTTTCAATGTAT
The DNA here is from genome assembly GCF_023898315.1 of Schistocerca nitens. NCBI lineage: Eukaryota > Metazoa > Arthropoda > Insecta > Orthoptera > Acrididae > Schistocerca > Schistocerca nitens. Next base: position 312,435,538 of record NC_064619.1, on the reverse strand, counting down.
GTACACTGGCCATAAGATCTTGTCGTAGAGTACATGCAATATTTCCAGACATCGAGGAGGAGATATTTATGAGCCATCTAAATCTATGTAGACGTGATGCACTACCTGACAGGCCATGGAAGGTGCCTGAATATTTACGCAGATAAAGACGGAACATAAAGGAAGATTCAGTTAGATTGCATCATGGTCAGGCAGAGATTCCGAAATTAGATATCCGATTGTAAACCATTGTAAGGACAGATATGCACTCGGATCAAAATTTTGTAATGATGAATAGTGAGTGCAAAAAGGCATCTCAAAATTTATAGAGGAAAACTGACGGAGGGACAAGGAAGGTAACTGTGGAAACCATTGGTAAAAGAACAAATATTTCACTGATCGGCGAAAGAAGGAAGTACCAAAATATTCAGGAAAATTCAAGGACACCGAAATACGAGTCACACAGGTATGAAATAAATAGGAAGCTAAGGTGAAATGGCTACATGAAAAATGTGAAGAAATAGAAAAAGTAATGATTGTCGGAAGGACTGAGTCAGCATACAGAAAAGTAAAAATAACCTTCGGTGTATTAAAAGTAAGGGTGACAACATTGAGAGCGCAATGGGAATTCCACTGTTAAATGCAGTGTAGAGAGCGGATAGGTGGAAAGTATATTGAGGGTCTCTATGAGGGGGAGGACTTACCCGATGGCGTGTTAGAAGAAGAAATAGGAGTCGACAGGAAAGAGATAGGGGCCCCAGAATTAGAATCTGACTTTAGAAGAGCTTTGGAAGACTTAAAATTAAATAAGGCAAAAGGGATGGATAACATCCAGTCGGAATATCGAAAATAATTGGGGGAAAGTATATTCCATATGCTTTAAATATTATTAAATTGTGTGTCCGCCGCTCGTGGTCTCGCGGTAGCGTTCTCGCTTCCCGAGCACGGGGTCCCGGGTTCGATTGCCGGCGGGGTCAGGGATTTTTCCTGCCTCGAGATGACTGGGTGTTGTTGTGTTGTCTTCATCATCATCATTCATCCCCATTACGGTCGGAGGAAGGCAATGGCAAACCACCTCCACTAGGACCTTGCCTAGTAAGGCGGCGCGGGTCTCCCGCGTAGCTCCCCTACGCTCTGTAAAGAAGTATGGGACTCATCATCATCATCATCAAATTGTGTACTCGCAGTAGTGTTACTAGCAATAATTATATTTTCTGAAATAGATATGTGATGTGTTGGCCTGACATTTTTTGCAATGTCATTTTACTTTTCGGCGTTGGTTCCATCCGAAGTAGGAATACGCTGTTAAGGACGCTACATTCCGCATGAATGGTTTGTTATTCTGAAAAAAAAAAGATCCACCACAATGGGGTTGAGGAGTCTGGCATTTGGCTTTTAATGAACGACCTCTGTTCACTTTCTGCATGTAAATGGGTTGTGGAACTCAGATACACGAGTAGTTACACGGGTAGTCAGTACATATTGGAAGAACCAACGACGAAGGGTAGAAATCCTTCTCAGAGCAACACTGCCAGTCATGGCGCGCTCTAAAATACGAGGAAACGGTGACGCTTTTTTTTTCAGAACGAAAACCCAAAAGTAAACAAATGACAATCGTAAGTAGCAGTAGTCGCCAGCACTCCGTCGTCAGGTCACAAGTGGCCCATCGGGACCATCCGACCGCCGTGTCATCCGTAGCTGAGGATGCGGATAGGAGGGGCGTGTGGTCAGCACACCGCTCTCCTGGTCGTTATGATGGTTTTCTGTGACCGGAGCCGCCACTATTCGGTCGAGTAGCTCCTCAATTGGCATCACGTGGCTAAGTGCACCCCGAAAAATGGCAACAGCCTATGGCGGCCCGGACGGTCACCCATCCAAGTGCTGGCCACACCCAACAGCGCTTAACTTCGGTGTTCTGACGGGAACCGGTGTACCCACTGCGGCAAGGTCGGTGCCAGCAGTCACCAGACCGACTATAAAAATATCGTTTCTTTACAAAAGTCAGTTAAAACGCTGCAGGATGTACAAAATACATACGGAAAAGCATTGTAGCTATTTGATGTGGTCTATAAAGAACTTAAAAGAAAAAAATTAAGCATAAGAAGGGCTTCTCAAACTTTTAAGTTCCCTTATTCAAAGACAGATTAAATGTAAAATACATTTCGTAATATAATTTTCATGGAGCTAATAACTACTCTTACAGAAAACTAATGCTTAAGTTTTAAAAACTGAACGCTGTAAGTGTTGTGAGGTGATTGTGCTTGTACTAATGTGATATACACAGTGTCCACTTCAGTGAACTGCAGATACCTCGTTCTGTTAGTACCTGCCCGGATAGTCTGATCACGTCTGGAATTCGGGGAAGAGCGCCGGTCCCGGATCGAAGTCTGGCCGGGATCTTAACGGCGGAGGCGGAGTATCAGTCAGCCTGGATGAGGATTTTAGGCGGTTTCCCACATCCGACTAGGTGAATGCCAGGCTGCTGCATTCTCACACTTGCACATGAATAACGCTAGACTCAAACAGATGAGGAACACAGTATTCTTTCCAGCGGGGAAGGGGTAGTGACACGAAGGATATCCGGCTACCCCATATTACTAAAACTGCCAAATCCAAATTAAAATGCCGACGCCTTGCAGACAGGGGATATAGGCGAAGAAAGACGAGATCACGTTTTATTAAGATTCATGGGACTTGCTATTAGTCTGTTAACAGCAACGATTTCTTCTAAGTCGAGAAACCAAGATTGGCAAGGAATGTGTTGTCGAAACACTTAATACCGTGTGCTTTTGATGTTACGGTCCAAGTCCACTAACTTTCTCCATTCGATTTTTCCTTTGTTAGTGTGCTGTGTAAATCACTACATGGTAGGGGTATATCGGTGGTACATCATTGACGGTGCTTATTCCAAAATCAGTGCGTGGGTGCCTGTTCCGACCACAGCAGATTTCCGAAGGTTATTCCTACAAACAAAAATCATGTTAAGTACTGACCAAATCGTATGCCGAAAAACTTGAAAGGGAACTTATCCGTTCCAGATTATCTGTACATTCTCCAGGCTTCGTTCCCGTACACATCGTGTGAATATATTTTAAAATAGATGCATGTGTATGTTCCATCATATCTCTGGAACTGCTAGTGCAAATTTAAACAGAATTTTTACACATATGACTTAGTATCAGAAGGCAATTAACGTGGGTGTTACGACACTGTACCACGAAAAAATGTTCAAATGTGTGTGAAATCTTATGGGACCTAACTGCTAATGTCATCAGTCCCTAGGCTTACACACTACTTAACCTAAATTATCCTAAGGACAAACACACACACCCATACCCGAGGGAGGACTCGAACCTCCGCCGGGACCAGCCCCACAGGCCATGACTGCAGCGCACTCTACCACGCTTATATCTAGATGTGGGGATGGGAACGAGGAGACATTTAAGCTTAGTTCTAGAAATTCTAGAATTACTGGATCAAGTTAGAACAAGCAGCTTTTGGGTCGAAATAGCACACTCTAAGACAAAAGTATGTACAGACAAACAGATGTTTAGAGTTTCAGAAACATCTGATGATTTATTCTCGAGAAAGAGCTTCACAAACTGAGCAAGTAAATAACGTGTTGGTCCGCCTTTGGCCCTTATTCAAGCTGTTATTCGGCTTAGCACTGATTGACACAGTTTTTGTATGTTCTCCTGAGGGATATCATGCCAAATTATGTCCAACTGGCTCGTTAAATAGCAACAACCCCGAGCTGTTAGGAAGGCCCTGCCCGTAATGTCGAAAAAGTTCTCAATTGGGAACAGATCCAGCGAACTCGCTCGCCAAGGTAGGGTTGGGAAGCACGAAGACGAACAGTAGAAATTCTCGCCGTGTGCGGACGGATTGACGTAATCTTGCTGAAATGTAAACGCGGGATGGCTTGCCATGGAGTGTAACAAACATGGCGTAGAATATCGTGTGTGCTGTAAAGGTGCTTTGGAAGACAAGGAAAGACGTCCTGCTATGAAAAGAAATGAAACCCCATACCATCACTCCAGCTTGTCGGTCAGTATGGCGGGAGACAGTTATGATGATATCCCACCGCTGTCCCGTGCACCTCCAGAACATAGGCGTTTCACACATACTTATTTATCTCAATCGTATCGTCGCCTGCATGTCCCACATCAACCACAGTGGGCCAAAGAGACCATTATCTTGTCTAGAGAGCTGACATATTCTGGCTAACACATAGGCGTTTCACACATACTTATTTATCTCAATCATGATAGGAAAAGAAATAGGGAACTGTAGTTGGGAAAGGTACGTTGTTCAAAGATTTAGAAATGTATAAACGCTGTGTACGAGTTACGAAGTGAAATATTTTAGAAACTAATTTTAATACACTCTACGACAAAAATCCACGCATCACGAAGGAATTATTCGAATGAGACAAAAATCGATATATGTGATGTACATGTACAGGCAAACAAACGATTACACTTTCAGAAAAACTGAGTGCTTTATTCAACAGAAAGAGCATCACAAATTGAGTAAGTCAGTAACGCGTTGGTTCATTTTCTGGCCGTTTCGCATGCAGTTATTCGGTTTGGCACTGATTGACGAAGTTGTTGTAATTCTCTTGAGGGATATCGGGCCAAATTCTGTTCAACTGCCACGTTAAATCGTCAAAATCCCGAGGTGTTTGGGAGGGCCCTGCCCATAATGATCCAAAAGTTCTCAGTTGGGAAGAGATTCGATGACGTAGAAGGGAAAGGTAGGATTTTTCAAGCACGAAGACAAGTTGTAGAAACTCTCGCCGTGTGCATGAGGACATTATCTTGTTGAAGTGTAAGCGCAGGATGGCTTACGATAACGGGCAACAAAACGAGGAATAGAATATCGTCGATGTACCACTGTGCAGCAAGGGTGCCTTGGATGACAACCTTAGGGGTCCTGGCATGAAAAGAAATGGCACCCCAGACCATCACTCCTGATTGTCGGGCGACATTCAGGCTGGTATTCCACCACTCTCCAGGGCATCTCCAGACACGTCTCATTGACTGGAGTAGAATTGTCTTCAGTAGTGAGTCCCTTTTCGAACAGAGCCTTGGTGACCGGCGAAGACGTGTCTGGAGATGCCCTGGAGAGTGGTGGAATACCAGCCTGAATGTCGCCCGACAATCAGGAGTGATGGTCTGGGGTGCCATTTCTTTTCATGCCAGGACCCCTAAGGTTGTCATCCAAGGCACCCTTGCTGCACAGTGGTACATCGACGATATTCTATTCCTCGTTTTGTTGCCCGTTATCGTAAGCCATCCTGCGCTTACACTTCAACAAGATAATGTCCTCATGCACACGGCGAGAGTTTCTACAACTTGTCGTCGTGCTTGAAAAATCCTACCTTTCCCTTCTACGTCATCGAATCTCTTCCCAACTGAGAACTTTTGGATCATTATGGGCAGGGCCCTCCCAAACACCTCGGGATTTTGACGATTTAACGTGGCAGTTGAACAGAATTTGGCCCGATATCCCTCAAGAGAATTACAACAACTTCGTCAATCAGTGCCAAACCGAATAACTGCATGCGAAACGGCCAGAAAATGAACCAACGCGTTACTGACTTACTCAATTTGTGATGCTCTTTCTGTTGAATAAAGCACTCAGTTTTTCTGAAAGTGTAATCGTTTGTTTGCCTGTACATGTACATCACATATATCGATTTTTGTCTCATTCGAATAATTCCTTCGTGATGCGTGGATTTTTGTCGTAGAGTGTATTAAAATTAGTTTCTAAAATATTTCACTTCGTAACTCGTACACAGCGTTTATACATTTCTAAATCTTTGAACAACGTACCTTTCCCAATTACAGTTCCCTATTTCTTTTCCTATCATGATTGAGATAAATAAGTATGTGTGAAACGCCTATGTGTTAGCCAGAATATGTCAGCTCTCTAGACAAGATAATGGTCTCTTTGGCCCACTGTGGTTGATGTGGGACATGCAGGCGACGATACGATTGAGATACATAAGTATGTGTGAAACGCCTATGTGTTAGCCAGAATATGTCAGCTCTCTAGACAAGATAATGGTCTCTTTGGCCCACTGTGGTTGATGTGGGACATGCAGGCGACGATACGACCCTCCACCACTTATGCACGTTACAGCAGTGAAATGATGCGCTTGAACTTGTCAGTTTAATGGACTAAAAACAATCCTGTTGAACGAACATCCACAACTGAGCATTATACTAGAGGTTGAAACTATCGCTTCAGTTGCTCATAGATAGCAAACCACGCCTAGTACACGTCCATCTGGGTGCTCGGGGGCACAGCATAGTTGCGACACCTGAGGATGGGCTTATGAGAGCCCGAAACCGATCGTGATAATAAAAGAAATTTACAACTGAAGCGGTATTTTCAACCTCCAGTTTAATGGAATTAGCTCAGTAAGCTAAATCGCCGCGGAGACGTGAATGAGTAGCATAATTCGGGCAATCACCTTTCGGCATGTCCACAACCACACCGTAAATGAAGTTGGCCAATTGTTGCTGTATCAATGTTCTGTGTAGCTAACATGTCTATAGTGAATGGTTTCCTTCTAGTATCCATGGAACGCGGTGTAAGAGCGGTAGTGCAGAAAGATCCTAACTGGCAGGGACCAGAGGCGAGTATCGAATCTTTTCACTGACAATCCGTTTCAAACCGAATGGCGTCTGCTGCCAGTGAAAGCAGGTATATCTCAACCAGTTTCTGACACCACACTGGGAATTGCATGAAACAGATATTTAGAGTAGGGTGCTTCAAAAAAATTACTTCTCACAGTGGCACATAAACTGGACAGCACCTAGAAATGAGGCGTGTAGTGTGGTCTGACGAGTCACGATTTTTCCTCGTTTTGAAACGATGCGATATGTAGAGTGAACCGACGGCTGAATAACTAGTTTACACTGAGATGACAGAAGTCATACCTCCTGGTATCGTGTCGGGCGTCTTTCGCTGTGCTAAAAATCGACGTGGAATGGACTCAACAAGTCCTTGGAAGTGCCCTGCAGAAGTACTGAGCCATGCTGCCTCTATGGCCAGCCATAATTGCGGAAGTGTTGTAAGGACATGATTTTGTGCACGAACTGACTACTCAATAGACCCAATGAATGTTCGATGGGATTCATGTTGGGCGATGTGGAAGGCCAAATCATTCGCTCGAACTGTCCACAATATTCTTCAAACCAGTCGCGAACAATTCTAGCCACGTGACATGGAGCATTATCATCCACGAGAATGACATCACCTGTTTGGGAACATGAAGTCTATAATTGGCTGCAAATGCTCTCCAGGTAGCCGAATAAAACCATTTCCAGTCATTGATCGATTCAGTTGGACCACAGACCCAGCCCATACAATGTAAACACAGACCACACCATTATGGAGCCCCCACCATCTTGCAAAATGCCTTGTTGACTACTTGGGGCCGCACGGAGTGGCCGCGCGGTTTGAGACGCCATGTCACGGATTGCGCGGCCCCTCCCGCCGGAGGTTCGAGTCTTCCCTCGTGCATGGGTGTGTGTGTGTGTTGTTCTTAGCACAAGGTAGTTCAAGTAGTGTGTAAGTGTAGGGACCGATAACCACAGCAGTTAGGTCCCTTGGGAATTCACACACATTTGAACATTTAACAACTTGGGTCCACAGTATCGTGGGGTCTGAGGCACACTCGAACATTACCATCACCTCTTGCCAACTGAAATCCGGTCTCTTCTGATCAGGCCAAGGTTTCCCCATCGTCTAGCGCCCACCCGATATGTCACGTCCACGAAAGGCGCTGCAGATGTTTCGTGCTTTTAGCAAAAGCACTTGCGTTGATCGTCTGCCACCGTAGCCCATTAACGCCATATTTCGCCGCACTGTGCTAACGGATACGTTCATCATAAGTGCCACATTGATTTCTGCTCTTATTTTACACAGTGTTGCATGATTATTAGCACTGACAGCTCTACGCAAACGCTGCTGCTCTCGGGCGTTAAGCGAAGGCCGCCGGGCAGTGCGTCGCCCGTGGTGTGAGGTAAAGCCGGAAATTTTGTACTCTCGACATATTCTTGACACTGTGAGTCTCTGGATATTGAATTCACCAACAATTTCCGAAATGGAAAGTCCCATGATCTAGCTACAACTACCACATCCTGTTCAAAGTCTGTTAATTCCCGTTAGTGCAGCCACAATCAAGGAGGAAACCTTTTCACATGAATGACCTAACTACAAATTCCCCTGTGTACCTTGTGTTCGCGATACTAACACCATCCATAAATGTCCATATCGATGTCTCACGTCCTGTTACCTCAGTGTAAATTGTAGTGTATGGAGGGTGTAGCTGTCGCCAGAGGCAATTCTTTGATATTTTAAGAATGTTTTTCGTACCATGACTAGGGCTCGTTCATTCATGTTACCGTAGACATAAACCACAATGTTTATTTCAATATTCTCGATGACCAGGCGGTGACAACTCTCGTACACCTTCATGATGAGTATGCATTGGACTTTCCTGTCTTCCAATATGACAACAGACTTCTTCACAGGTCTCCATGCAAGCTGTAACGACTCGTTTCAGTGGCAGCAGAATACGTACACTTTAATGTATTTGCCAACAATTTAAAAGAGTTCCTTTTCCATTTTGTTTATATTGTGCTACCGATTTATCGCGTCTACCGATTTATCGCGTCTCATTACATTGTCGTTATGTTTGCTAAATCATTTTTCATCACGAGCTAAACGACAGTCTTTGCTGTCGAATTAGCAGGGACTGCGAGAGACACCTATCGGACTTAAGGTTCAATCACCCGTTGCCAAGAGCTGCCACGAGAGGGAATTAACGTCGTCTAAAATTACAATTTATAATCACATAGAACCGTTGTCACTGAAACAAAATTGGCCAGGTGCAAGTGGGACTAGAGCACTGACGGTACCGTACAATATTTATGTACACCGTATAGACAGTTCGTGCATTCCAGTTACTGACAAGATATTGGACCCAGATTCTAAGACCCTCCAGAATGTTTTTAATTTCTATAACATAAGAGCGACAATTGATGAAAGGAGAAATATAAAAATGCAGCAAATGAAGCAGGCAAAAAGGGATACAAACGTCTCAAAAATGAGATCGACAGGGAGTGCAAAATGGCTAAGCAGGGATGGCTAGAGGACAAATGTAAGGATGTAGAGGGTTATCTCTCTAGGGGTAAGAAAGATACTGCCTACAGGAAAATTAAAGAGACCTTTGGAGAAAGGAGAACCACTTGTATGAATATCAAGAGCTCAGATGGAAACCCAGTTCTAAGCAAAGAAGGGAAAGCAGAAAGGTGGAAGGAGTATACAGAGGGCCTATACAAGGGCGATGTACTTGAGGACAATATTATGGAAATGGAAGAGTATGTAGATGAAATGGGAGATATGATACTGCGTGAAGAGTTTGACAGAGCACTGAAAGACCTGAGTCGAAACAAGGCCCCTGGAGTAGACAACATTTCATTGGAACTACTGACAGCCTTGGGAGAGCCAGTCCTGACAAGACTTTACCATCTGGTGAGCAAGATGTATGAGACAGGTGAAATATCCTAAAACTTCAAGAAGAATATAATAATTCCGATCCCAAAGAAAGCAGGTGTTGACAGATGTGAAAATTTCCGACTATCAGTTTAATAAGTCATGGCTGCACAATACTAACGCGAATTCTTTACATACGAATGGAAAAACTGGTAGAAGCCGACCTTTGGGAAGATCAGTTTGGATTCCGTAGAAATATGGGAACACGTGAGGCGATACTGACCCTATGACTTATCTTACAAGAAAGATTAAGGAAAGGCAAACCTACGTTTCTAGCATTTGTAGACTTAGAGAAAGCTTTTGACAATGTTGACTGGAATACTCTCTTTCAAATTCTGAAGGTGGCAGGGGTAAAATACAGGGAGCGACAGGCTATTTACAATTTGTACAGAAAGCAGATAGCAGTTATAAGAATCGAGGGGTATGAAAGGGAAGCAGTGGTTGGGAAGGGAGTGAGACAGGGTTGTAGCCTCTCCCCGATGTTATTCAATCTGTATATTGAGCAAGCAATAAAGGAAACAACAGAAAAATTCGGAGTAGGTATTAAAATCCATGGAGAAGAAATAAAAACTTTGAGGTTCGCCGATGACATTGTAATTCTGTCAGACACAGCAAAGGACTTGGAAGAGCAGTTGAACGCAATGGACAGTGTCTTGAAAGGAGGGTATAAGATGAACATCAACAAAAGCAAAACGAGGATAATGGAATGTAGTCGAATTAAGTCGGGTGATGTTGAGGGAATTAGATTAGGAAATGAAACACTTAAAGTAGTAAAGGAGTTTTGCTATTTGGGGAGCAAAATAACTGATGATGGTCGAAGTAGAGAGGATATAAAATGTAGACCGGCAATGGCAAGGAAAGCGTTTCTGAAGAAGAAAAATTTGTTAACATCGAGTATAGATTTAAATGTCAGGAAGTCGTTTCTGGAAGTATTTGTATGGAGTGTAGCCATGTATGGAAGTGAAACGTGGACGATAAATAGTTTAGACAAGAAAAGAATAGAAGCTTTCGAAATGTGGTGCTACAGAAGAATGCTGAAGATTAGATGGGTAGATCACATAACTAATGAGGAGGTATTGAATAGAATTTGGGAGAAGAGGAGCTTGTGGCACAACTTGACAAGAAGAAGGGACTAGTTGGTAGGGCATGTTCTGAGACATCGATGGATCACCAATTTAGTATTGGAGGGCAGCGTAGAGGGTAAAAATCGTAGAGGGAGACCAAGAGATGAATACACTAAGCAGATTCAGAAAGATGTAGGCTGCAGTAGGTACTGGGAGATGATGAAGCTTGCACAAGATAGGGTAGCATGGAAAGCTGCATCAAACCAGTCTCAGGGCTGAAGACCATAACAACAACAACAACAACAAGAGTGACAAAGTGATGCAGGAGGCAGGAAATCATCATTATAATAATCAGTATTTCTACATTCAGGCAGACTAGTCTGCGAATGTATGTTTCACATACAATTTGAAACGTCATATCTACGTGGAGTTATCGCTCCTAGATATCTGATGATGTACACATTCCGAAACGCATCATATGAATAATAATATCATTCCTTGCCTGATGTTTGACTTTTACCATTGCGACACAGTCGGCCAGTGCGGAGAACTGCCGATTGTTTTAATTTCAAGTTTGATGTCGGGTAACATACGACAAAAGAAATATTTTTTCAAGTGACGTAATTGCAAATTCCTCCCCCCATGAACCATGGATCTTGCCGTTGGTGGAGAGGTTTGAGTGTCTAAGCGATACAGGTAGCCATACCGTAGGTGCAACCACAACGGAGGGATATCTGTTTAGAGGCCAGACAAACGTGTGGTTTCTGAAGATCGGCAGCAGCCTTTTCAGTAGTTGCTTGGCCAACAGTCTGGATGATTGACTGATCTGGCCTTGTAACACTAACCAAAACGGCCTTGCTGTACTGGTACTAAAAATGGTTCAAATGGCTCTGAGCACTATGGGACTCAACTGCTGAGGTCATTAGTCCCCTAGAACTTAGAACTAGTTAAACCTAACTAACCTAAGGACATCACACACATCCATGCCCGAGACAGGATTCGAACCTGCGACCGTAGCGGTCTCGCGGTTCCAGACTGCAGCGCCAGAACCGCGCGGCCACTTCGGCCGGCGTACTGGTACTGCGAACGGCTGAAAGCAAGGGGAAACTACAGCCGTAATTTTTCCCGATGACTTTACTGTACGGTTAAATGATGATGGCGTCCTCTTGGGTAAAATATTCCGGAGGTAAAATAATCCCCCATTCGGATCTTCTGGCGGGGACTACTAGGAGACGTCATTTTCAGGTTAAAGAAAACTGGCGTTCTAGGGATCGGAACGTAGAATGTCAGATCGCTTAATCGGGCAGGTAGGTTAGAAAATTTAAAAAGGAAAATGGTTAGGTTAAAGTTAGATATAGTGAGAATTAGTGAAGTTCGGTGACAATAGGAACAAGACTTCTTGTCAGGTGAATACAAGTTTATAAATACAATATCAAATGGGGGTAATTCAGGAGCAGCTTTAATAATGAATAAAAAAATGGGAGTGCGGGTAAGCTACTTCAAACAGCATAGTGAACGCCTTATTGTGGCCAAGATAGAGACGAAGCCCATGCCTACCACAGTAATACAAGTTTATAGGCCAAATAACTCCGCAGATGACGAAGAGATTGATGAAATGTATGATGAGATAAAAGAAGTTATTCAGATAATGAGCCGGCCAGTGTGGCCGTGCGGTTCTAGGCGCTTCAGTCTGGAACCGCGTGACCGCTACGGTCGCAGGTTCGAATCCTGCCTCGGGCATGGATGTGTGTGATGTCCTTAGGTTAGTTAGGTTTAAGTAGTTCTAAGTTCTAGGGGACTGATGACCTCAGATGTTAAGTCCCATAGTGCTCAGAGCCATTTGAACCATTTTCAGATAATGAAGGGAGACGAAAATTGAATAGTCGTGGGTGACTGGAATTCGATAGTAGGAAAAGGAAGAGAAGAAAACCTAGTAGGTGAATATGGAATGGGGGTAAGGAATGAAAGAGGAATCCACCTGGTAGAATTTTGCACAGAGCATAACACACCTATAGCTAACACTTGATTCAAGAATCATGAAAGAAGATTGTATATACGGAAGAGGCCTTGGAGATACTGAAAGGTTTCAGAACGATTATATAATGGTAAGACTGAGATTTAGGAACCAGGTTTTAAATTGTAAGACATTTCCAGGGGCAGATGTGGATTCTCACCACAATCTACTGGTTATGAACTGTAGAATAAAACTGAAGAAACTGCAAAAGATGGGTATTTAAGGAGATGGGACCGGGATAAACTGACAGAACCAGAGGTTGTAGAGAGTTTCTGGAAGAGGATTAGTGGACGATTGACAAGAACACGGGAAAGTAATACGGTAGAAGAAGAATGGGTAGCTTTGAGATATGAAACAGTAAAGGCAGCAGAGGATCAAGTAGATAAAAAGACGAGGGCTAGTAGAAATCCTTGGGTAACAGAAGATATATTGAATTTAATTGATGAAAGGAGAAAATATAAAAATGCAATAAATGAAGCAGGAAAAATGAGATATACAGGAAGTGCAAAATGGCTAAGCAGGGATGGCTAGAGGATAAATGTAAGGATGTAGAGGCATATATCACTAGGGGTAAGAGACCTTTGGAGAAAAGAGAACCACTTGTATGAATATCAAGAGCTCAGATAGAAACCCAGTTCTAAGCAAAGAAGGAAAAGCAGAAAGGTGGAAGGAGTATATTGAGGATCTATACAAGGGCGATGTACTTGAGGAAAATATTATGGAAATGGAAGAGGATGCAGATGAGGATCAAATGGGAGATATGATACTGCTTGAAAAGTTTGACAGAGTACTGAAAGACCTAAGTCGAAACAAGGCCCCGGGAGTGGACAACATTCCATTTTAGCCTCTCCCCGATGTTATTCAATCTGTATATTGAGCAAGCAGTAAAGGAAACAAAAGAAAAATTTGGAGTAGGTATTAAATTCCACTGACAAGAAATAAAAACTTTGAGGTTTGCCGATGACATTGTAATTTTGTCAGAGACAGCAAAGGGCCTGGAAGAGCAGCTGAACGGAATGGACAGTGTCTTGAAAGGAGGATATAAGATGAACATAAACAAAAGCAAAGCGAAGACAACGGAATATAGTCGATTTAAGTTGGGCAATCAGTTATTCAAAATTACACTCACAATTGCATTCTTTATTTTGCCGCCAACCGGTTCAACCCGCGATGTGGTCATCTTCAGGGCAATTTACACTGTAAAGTTATAATATTAGTAAGTAATAATGTACGTAATTTAAAAGCGAGCGACCAAATGAGTATAAAAATGTGTTTATTTATGTAACTTTTACTAATTGCTTGTAGATTACGTACATTATTACTTACTAATATTATAGCTTTACCGTGTAAATTGCCATGAAGATGACCCCATCACGGGTTGAAACCGGTTGGCGCCAAATAAATAATGCGATTGTGACTGACATTTTGAATAATTGATTATAAGTAAATTAATCGCTGTTTTCTTCACACAACTATGTTGTCTAAAAGAAAGTCAGGTGATGCAGAGGGAATTAGATTAGGAAATGAGACGTTTAAAGTAGTAAATGAGTTTTGCTATTTGGGGCGCAAAATAACTGATGATGGTCGAAGTAGAGAGGATATAAAATGTAGACTGACAATGGCAAGGAAAGCGTTTCTGATGAAGAGGAATTTGTTAATATCGAGTATAGATTTAAGCGTCAGGAAGTCGTTTCTGGAAGTATTTGTATGGAGTGTAGCCATGTATGGAAGTGAAACATGAACGATAAATAGTTTAGACAAGAAGAGAATAGAAGCTTTCGAATTGTGATGCTACAGAAGAATACTGAAGCTTAGATGGGTAGATCACATATCTAGTGAGGAGGTACTGAACAGAATTAGGGAGAAGAGAAATTTGTGGCACAACTTGACTAGAAGAAGGGATGGGTTGGTAGGACATATTCTGAGGCATCAAGGGATCACCAATTTAATACTGAATTTAATATTGGAGGGTAAAAATCGTAGATGGAAACCAACAGATGAATACACTAAGCAAATTCAGAAGAATGTAGGTTGCAGTAGGTACTGGGAGATGAAAAAGCTTGCACAGGATAGAGTAGCATGAAGAGCTGCATCAAACCAGTCTATGGACTGATGACCACAACAACAATAATTATAAATTAACATTCGAGGCCGGAGTGGCCGAGCCTGTCTAGGCGCTAAAGTCTGGAACTGCGCGACCGCTACGGTTGCGGGTTCGAATCCTACCTCGGGCATGGATGTGTGTGATGTCCTTAGGTTAGTTAGGTTAAAATGGTTCTAAGTTCTGGGGGACTGATGACCTCAGCTGCTAAGTCCCATAGTGCTCAGAGCCATTAAATTAACAATTTTTGGATTTTTTTACTTTACTTGTAGAATGAAACCTTACTTGTTGCCAAACTTCACTGTAGGTCAACGGAATGCACACTACAGATTTTTATGAGTGATACGATACGATATCGCAGTGCCTATGTTATTCTGACGACGAAGCAAATTTCCTTTGGACATACATGCATGGAAGTCTGGATCTGGCCGCAAGTCTGCCACGGATAGCCAAACGGCGAGTCTGCTTTCCGCAGTCGTGCGGCTCGGATGTCCGTTTACGGACCTGCCGCGGAGCTTCGCGCGTATGCGGTTGTTTACTTCGTGCTAGCCTTCACTAGTGCTTGCAGTTTCGAACTAGAATGGCTCATCCTACCGAAAATCTACTGTCAAGTTCAACGTTAATAATGAATTTGCACCACCGAAGGCATTTGAAGTACAACGATTTATACGTGAAGAAATTAAAATTGATCCACAAGATATGATTGGCATCCACTTCTCTATCACAAGCAGTGTGGTCTACGTCAAACTGATCAACGACACGGTGTGTGACAAAAAGATCGTACGCAACCATAAAGATGGAATTAAATTTAAACATTCAGACGGCCATGTCGGAACGGTACCTATTGATCATGCGGCACTTGGACTGAGAACTGTAAGAGTATTTGAGCTATCGTTTGAGGTTCCTGCTGAGATCGTGGTTAACGCACTACAACCCTATGGTCGGGTACTTCGTCACATAGCAAAAATCTGGAAAACTTTTACCACGTACCCGGTACTTAATAGTGTGCGACAAATACGGATCGAGCTATCAAAACATGTGCCGTCTTATCTCACAGTTGGAGACTGCAGAACGATAGTCATTTACGATTGTCAGCCGAAAACTTGCACAGGTTGTGGTCAGGAAGGCCACATTCGCTCAGCGTGTCTCCAACGAAGAACTGCACAGATACCGACAGGTGAATCTGTAGCAACACCTGTGGCGACGTCTCTCCCTCTCACATATGCAAATGTGTTCCGGAAGGACGCCCCACCGAACAGTGACAGTGCCAAACTGCTGGACAGGCCAGTCGAAAAGCCGATGACGGCGGATGACGAAACGAGCATGGCGACGGAGGCGATGCCCCCTACCGAGCAGCACGGACCGATACCACCAGTACAGAGATCGGAAGAGCAAATGGTCATCGACAGTCGAATAGTGCCAACGGCTGCGTACGTGTCCGACTACAGTGGTGATAGACACACTCGCCCACATTCATATACGGGAACGCATACACGTAAGAAACGCTCTCCAAAACAGTGCAAGAAATGTCGTCTAACCCCGTTGAACGAATCCTTAATACATATGCAGGGCGACGATCAAGAAACGACCGAGGAAGACGGCCACCTCACGGTGTGTCCGGAGACTCTTCATCCAGAACACCACCGTCTCGACAACAGCATACGTCCAGAGCGAACTAAAAAACTTGACGACGCACGGCAACCAGCAGTCCACTGCCATTCTCAAGTATTATAAGAGGCGCCACAGAGAGACGGGGCTGGCGGACTCCGGCCGACGGAAAACTTGTCCCAAAGAGACTGGGCTGATGATTGTGAAGGGGAACGACCGACAGTCATAATAGGCGAAACGGCGGGGGCGGCGCCCCTCTAAAGTTCAACTTATAACTAACGACGGCGGGCAGGACGGGATCACTTAACGTGCTAGTTCAACAGCAGACGACGTAAGCTCCCATGGCCGATATACATGCCCGGGACGAAGACAAGCATATCAGCTTGCTTCTGTCAATAACAATAATGAACGGTCCAGATTAAGATGTCCTTACTCAGAGACATGCTACAAGCATCGGACATCGACATCGTCCTCCTACAAGAAGTATACGTCGATGAATTTCCTGTCATGTACGGGTACGTATCCTGCATATTACATGCCTCCGAAACTGGCAGCGGCATAGCAATACTCCTTAAAGGAGGCATCTCGGCAGAGGATGTACTGTACCTACCGTCGGCACGGGGATTAGCAATGACAGTACTTGATGTACGACTCATCAACATCTACGCCCCGTCCGGTAAAGACAGGATGCGAGAGCGTTCCCGCTTCTTCGCAGACGAAACTGCCCCGCTCTTCCAAGATCGACACGACCGATTAATCCTAGGCGGCGATTTTAATTGTGTACTTTCCCCGAAAGACCAATTTCCTCGATATACCCCATGCCCAGAATTACGAATGTTGGTGCAGAGTTTGCATCTGGTTGACATCTGGGAGCATGTCCACGACCCCCGTCCTGGATACATCCATGCAACGAGTCATTCCGCTTGCCGTCTCGACCGAATATATGTCACACGCAATCTTAACGCTGATGTCTTGGAAGCAGAGCTGTGGCCTACAGCCTATAGCAACCATACGGCATTAAAATGTACAATCCCCCCCTGGTGGCAGCAAGCGTGGCGTAGCCGCGGTCCTTGGAAAATGAACATCGCCCACCTGCGGGACCCAGCTTGTCGAAACGTCATTGAAGATGAAACTTCCAGACAGATTAAAACTGTGTGTTGAACGAATCCTTAAGACATATGCAGGGCGACGATCAAGGAACGATCGAGGAAGACGGCCACCTCACGGTGTGTCCGGAGACTCTTCATCCAGAACACCACCGTCTCGACAACAGCATACGTCCATTGCCGGACCGAGACTCGAACTCGAGACCTTTGCCTTTCGCGGGCAAGTGCTCTACCATGGTTATGGTCGCATCCTACGTCCCTAAGTTGGTGGATTTGTTCCGCCAAACCGGCGCTGCGTCGTGCAATGATAGCATATGGCCGTGAGCAGGCGGTGTGGCGACACCATACGATGGACTTCAATTTCACGGTGCAACGGGAATCCGCCGAACAAGTGCCTTCTCCGGAACGGCAAGAGGCGGCACAACGAGCAAAGGCCAAAATTATATCCATCATCTGCCGCCACCTCGAAGGTACGGTTGTAAGGGCGCGGACACTGAATCGGGTTGCAGGAGAACGCCCATCGATGTATCACATCATCAACGAAAACAAAAGACGACGAAGAGCCCTAGTACACGCTGTGAACACAGATGATGGCAGACGCGTAACATCGCAACAAGAAATAGGTAATGCCTTTGAAAAACATTATACTCAACTTTACACCGCAGTGGATACCGATATGGCGGCCATTAACGAAGTTACGCATATGATTTTCGGCACCATTGATACAGAGGCAGAAGCACTGACGGAGGAGATTACAGAGGAGAAAATGATGAAGGCCATTGGTAGGGGAGCACTGAACAAATCGCCCGGACCAGATGGCTTCCGTCTGGAATAGTACAGGACCTTTAGCTATGTGATCGCACCGCGACGGACTACTATCTGCCGCGAATTAATGTCTCCTGGCGTGCCCTTAAATGGTTCAAATGGCTCTGAGCACTATGGGACTTAACTGCTGAGGTCATTAGTCCCTCAGAACATAGAACTACTTAAACCGAAGGACATCACACACATCCATGCCCGAGGCAGGATTCGAAACTGCGACCGTAGTGGTCGCGCGGTTCCAGACTGTAGCGCCTAGAACCGCTCGTCCACCCCGGCCGGCGGCGTGCCCTTACCGCCGGCTTTTGTGGGGGGGGGGGGGGGGGGGCTGATTATCCCGATACAGAAACCCTCGGGTGGTACACGGATACGGGACTACCGACCACTGACGCTCCTTAACTGCGACTTTAAAATATTCACCACATTACTAGCAGCACGTGTCCGAAGAGTATTGCGTCAAGTACTCTCACTTGATCAGACTTTACTCGGAGGGGAAAACAACATCCAGACGGCGCTTGTTGAATATCGCTATTTGATCGCTCTAGCAAAGACGTGCCGCCTCCTTGCAGCACTAGCGTCAATAGATTTAGATCAAGTCTTTGGTAGAGTTAGCCATAACTATCTTTAAGAAGTCCTGACGCACATGCGATTTCCACTACTATTTATCGCTGTCGTGATGCGGCTACTCAGCAATGCTTCCCCCAAAGTGCTCGTCAATGGACATAAGACAAAATCCCTAGTCGTGGCGACATCGGTCAGACAAGGATGTCTCTTATCAACATTATATGCACTGGCTCTCGACCCGTTACTTTGCGGCCTACGACACTGCTTGACAGGACTTATTTTGGGAGGATACACATTCACGTGCAAGTCATATGCCAATGACCTGGTGCTGATAGTAGGGAATGAAAACGACATGAGTGTGGCTTTAGATTGGATACGCAAATATGGAACGGCCACTGGCAGCCGTATAAATATGGACAAGTCTGTAGCGATGAATATTGGTGTTGGACTAACGGAATAATGTGTAGCGTCCTTAGGGCTCATGGATACCTTGAAATGGCGAGGTATCACTTTTACCAACGACATACGTCGCACGGCAGCGTGCAACTATAAGAAACTACTACAGTCAGTCCGGACGGGCGTTAGAGGGAACAACACACAGGCATTAGACATGATCCAGCGGATCACGTACGTTAACACCTACCTGGTCTCACGAATTCCACATTTCTCAAGCACCCCCAATGTCGGTGACGATAGCGCTACGAATACTGGCGGTCCCGCGCCCGGGTTCCCGGGTTCGATTCCCGGCGGGGTCAGGGATTTTCTCTGCCTCGTGATGACTGGGTGTTGTGTGATGTCCTTAGGTTAGTTAGGTTTAAGTAGTTCTAAGTTCTAGGGGACTGATGACCATAGATGTTAAGTCCCATAGTGCTCAGTGCCATTTGAACCAATACTGGCGGCTTTCGGTTCCTTTGTGAGTTTAGGTCTGCTGTTTAAAGTAAGATACGACGTCCTTACGCTCCCTCTTAGCAGGGGTGGACTTGGTCTTGCGCATGTTCGTGATGGAGGGGTGGCACTATATATCAGCACAATGTTAAAACTGTGGAGACGTTGTCTGACAGGCATCTTATTAGAAGAACCAGCACCAGTTTCTCAAA
This sequence comes from Schistocerca nitens, assembly GCF_023898315.1. NCBI lineage: Eukaryota > Metazoa > Arthropoda > Insecta > Orthoptera > Acrididae > Schistocerca > Schistocerca nitens. The sequence continues at coordinate 312,415,613 of NC_064619.1, read as the reverse complement.
TGACGCCAGTGGCAATCCAGAACATTTCTCAGTCACTCCAGCATACCCACACTTTTTTTATAGAGTACAGCTACGTTCAGACGGCTCTGCCGGAAACCAGACCTGCAACGGGGCGTGACATATGTCGAATACTAACGACTGGACGACACAGCAATCCTATTGAGCGGAAGCATCCACATATCAATTGGCAAGTAGTATGACGATCGATACACCATGTTTCCTTGGACACAGAGACAAGTGCAACATGGAGCCTAACAGTTAATGGCAAAAATGTCACCCTATCCAGACTCCATGAGATTCGTATGAGAGATTCACCATTGTACCCTCATTGCCAAACTCTGTACAACGATGAACACCGCCTCATATGCGACCCCTCGTCAGAAGTGTGACGTTTGACGACACAAATGATCGCTTTCTTTCTTCGAATGGGACAACACAACACTGAAGCAGGGATTACATTCTTCCCGGACGGGACGTACTACCCTTGTACCAAAAGGAATGCTGTAACGTGGCTTCGAGGTTAGATGGTGCTCTATTTGTTCAGAGATTTCCCAAAGAATGTAATGGACTTTCGGACCTTTTTACAGGAACGACATCTAAAGATCGTGAACAATCCGAAATACCGACAGTATTTCTCTAACTTCCTATGCGTTTCAAGAGCCCCCGCATAGCTGGAACGTCCAGGGTAGGGAAAGATAAATTATCGATGCGAAGAAAGAATGAACGGAAGATAAGAATCGGTGGATACATTATACTTACGAGATAACGTACCCGAATGACAGAACAGCGGGGTGGATTAGAAATACGATTCTCCATTGTGATTTGTGTTTCTTTCTTTATGTAATGTGAGAATAATGTTCAGTTTACAGCAATACAGAAATATTATTTGTGGTATATACATGGTGATCGATTGACAGTGACCGGCCCAAATATCTCACGAAATAAGCGTCAAACGAAAAAACTACAAAGATCGAAACTTGTCTAGCTTGAAGGGGGAAACCAGATGGCGCTTGGTTGGCCTGCTAGATGGCGCTGCCATAGGAACCCCCATTTTTTATTACATATTCGTGTAGTACGCAAAGAAATATGAATGTTTTAGTTGGATCACTTTTTTCGCTTTGTGATAGATGGCGCTGTAATAGTCACAAACGTATAAGTACGTGGAATCACGTAACATTCCGCCAGTGCGAACGGTATTTGCTTCGTGATACATTACCTGTGTTAAAATGGAACGTTTACCAATTCCGGAAAAAGTCGATATCGCATTGATGTATGGTTATTGTGATCAAAATGCCCAACGGGCGTGTGCTATGTATGCTGCTTGGTATCCTGGACGACATCATCCAAATGTCCGTACCGTTCGCCGGATAGTTACGTTATTTAAGGAAGCAGGAAGTGTTCTACATCTACATCTACTTCGATACTCTGCAAATCACATTTAAGTGCCTGGCAGAGGGTTCATCAAACCACCTTCCTGAGAGACAATCTCCACTCCTTCCAAATTAATAATATAAGCATAGACCAGATGTGGCTTGAATTAAGGGAAATAGTATTGGCAGCAATTGAGAGACTTATACCAGATAAATTAACAAACGATGGAGCTGATCCTCCTTGGTACACAAAACGGGTCAGAACACTGTTGCAAAAACAACGGAACAAACATGCCAAATTTAAACATACGCAAAATCCCAAAGTCTGGAGATCTTTTACAGAAGCTCGAAATTTAGTGCGGATTTCAATGCGAGATACTTGTAACAGTTTCCCCAACGAAACTTTGTCTCGAAACCTGGCAGAAAATCCAAAGAGATTTGGGTCGTATGTGAAGTATGTTAGCAGCAAGAAACAATCAATGCCTTCTCTGCCCAATTGCAATGGAGATACTATCGAAGACAGTGCTCAGCGTTCAGCCAAATGTGAAACGTCAACCACGACCTGCAACATATGATGATGCCCAAGTAGTCGTTTTAGCTACTGTCGCGGCTAATTCGCACATCAGTAGTAGACAATATGCGTGAGAATCGGGAATCTCAAAAACGTCGGTGTTGAGAATGCTACATCAACATCGATTGCACCCGTACCATAATTCTATGCACCAGGAATTGCGTGGCGACGACTTTGAAGGTCGTGTACAGTTCTGCCACTGGGCACAAGAGAAATTACGGGACGACGAGAGATTTTTTGCACGCGTTCTATTTACCGACGAAGCGTCTTTCACCAACAGCGGTAACGTAATCCGGCGTAGTATGAACTATTGGGCAACGGAAAATCCACGATGGCTGCGCCAAGTGGAACATCAGCGACCTTGGCGGGTTAATGTAAGGTGCGGCATTATGGTAGGAAGGATAATTTGCCCCCATTTTATAGATGGCAATCTAAATGGTGCAGTGTATGCTGATTTCCTGCGTAATGTTATACCGATGTTACTACAAGATGCTTCACTGCATGACAGAATGGCGATGTACTTCGAACATGATTGATGTCCGGCACATAGCTCGCTTGCGGTTGAAGCGGTATTGAATAGCACATTACATGACAGGTGGATTGGTCGTCGAGGCACCATACCATGGCCCGCACGTTCACCGGATCTGACGTCCCCGGATTTCTTTCTGTGGGGATCAGGGTGGGGTCAGGGATTTTCACCTGCCCCGAGATGACTTGGTTTTGTTGTGTCGTCTTCATCATCATCATTCATCCTCATTACGGTCGGAGGAAGGCAACGGCAAACCACCTCCACTAGGACCTTGCCTAGTACGGCGGTGCGGGTCTCCCGCATCGATCCCCTATGCTCTGTCAAGAAGCACAGGAATACATTCCATTTCGTAATGCCAACGAAAAGGTAGTTTTTTGTTTTCTATTGTACCTGTTTAAAAGTAAAAAAAGACGGTAGAGCACTTCCCTGCAAAAAAAGTTGTAGGAAAAAAAAGTGGTAAGGCAACAGCTCGCGATAAGAGGGAAATCCGAGTTCGAGCCCCGGTACGGCAAAAATTTTCGTTGTCTTCATTCCATTCTACAGCTGATGGTATGCCTTATTCGCAGTTGCGAATTCATTTGATATGTCTTATGAGTGAGTTTGCGAGTATCAAAATACGTCTCATAAGTTGCCGTACCATTTGATTGCGTTGACTTAGAAGCTAATGTTTATTACACAGACAGGGGACTAGAGACCTTGGTATGTGGCATAAATTTCAACTTGTGCGTCTAACTGTTCCTGAGGAAAAGTGTTTTAACAATCAGACAGAGGGACAGAAGGACGGACTGACGGACGGACGGACGGACAACAAAGCCATGCTGTAAGGGTTTCCTTTTTACCGACTTGGGCACAGGAACCCTAAAAAGAATAAAATGTTATGTATCGGATATATACAGTTTCGTTAGGCAAAATCCATCATTGTCTGCTACACTTTACTCCATTTTGTGTAAAAAAATTTAATTGTCGTACACATCTTATCCTTCCCGGGGCTGGTTCATGTAAGTTAATGTTTTGTGTAGACATATTGTAAAAGTAATCGTATACTTCCGCTGCGAATTTCCTAATTCAGGAACCATGCCGTAATTTTAACACCTATACTCCCGTTACTCAAAAAAAAAATGTTCAAATGTGTGTGAAATCTTATGGGACTTAACTGCTAAGGTCATCAGTCCTTAAGCTTACACTCTACTTAACCTAAATTATCCTAAGGACAAACACACACACTCATGCCCGTGGGAGGACTCGAACCTCCGCCGGGACCAGCCGCACAGTCCATGACTGCAGCGCCTTAGACCGCTCGCTTAATCCCGCGTGGCTCTCTCGTTACTGAGAAGCTTCATTTCGAATACGTGTTTTGGGCGATCGCTTATAACTGTATTCAAATGTAGTCACAGAACCTAGTTTTGCTGTAGATAAATGCGACGCACAAACATAGGGATTTCATATTTACCCTGAGAGCAGAAAATAAATGCACAGAAACTGATAACTATTCTAGTTCGAACATTATTTCGTATGTAGTTTCAACCAATTACTTTACATTTACTTTATTTTTCAACGCTTCTCGGTACTTTTGTAGCAACTGGCACATATAGCCGTCATTTGAATCAAATGCAAATACATTTAAATTTTATGTTAAAGAGCGTCAGAAAATCAATCAAGACAGGCGTTTCGACAGGATATTTAGATAGGGGAACAGATTGTTTCATATTATGTATCGTAACCCATGAGTAAATGTACAATTTATTACTGAAGACAGTCATCACGGTTTTTAGAATGTTAAAACATTTAATGGACGTAACTTATCTTGGAACTAACAGGACGTGACTGAAAATAAGACCAGTCACGTTTACCTAAAGAGAAATCGATAACCATTTGAATCAGTTAGCGTCTTTGATTCCATTTGAAACTATTATTTTTATAGTATTCTTGATACCTATTGCGTGTTGCATAAGTACGACAGCGCAAACTTAAGATTTACATCGTATAATTAATCTTACATTGCGTGACAACCTTTTTCGGAATTCTGTTTGCATTTCGAGATCCTTATAAACAATACTTTGAAGATTTTGTTTGACTGGAAGCGATAAAGTATGGGACACTCTGATTCCTAACTCTGTGTATTTCAGCAATATACAGCGTTTCTCGGTCCTGAACGGATAGTTATGGCAAATGTGCACGTGCAATACAGAACAACGCATGTACTGTAATTACTTTGAGTGACCATTACTGGTATAGATTCCGATAGTTTTCAGTTTTCCCAGACAAGATCTTTTAGAGTGTACTTTTCTTCCCTGTCGCATCTCAGTTTCTGTGAAACAGAAGCATTCGGACTTCGATTTCACCAATAAATTTCTTAGAAGTGGTACAGGAGCGAAGTACACGCATGTGGATTTTATGTTTCCTTACATGAATTTGTATTTAAAGTCTGAGTAGGTCATCTGAAATGCATGCTAACTGATCACTACTGGTATCAGACTTCAGTGTGAGCTATCACAGCACGTGATTCCTCGAACACTAGAACAGCTTATCGCATCTCCACTGGCATGCTAAATCACCCGATTTTAACGCCATGGAAAAAATTTGCAAAAGCGGTTGAAATATAGCATTCGACATCACCATAGTTCGTTAACCTTGCGGGATGTAATCATCGGCAAGCGGCTTCAGCTGGAAATGGCGCTTCTGATGAAAATGAGAACTCTCTTCCTCGACTTGTGTGTCCTTAAAGTGTCTATTTTTTTTAAATTCTTTTTCACTAGGCACGTCCCTGTTGAAATTGGTGGTATGCCCTCAGCTTCACACCAACTTTGAACTAGCCTATCGCTATGTATTAACCGGAAGAGTAATACTCGAATGCCGGCCGGTGTGGCCGTGCGGTTCTAGGCGCTTCAGCCTGGAACCGCGTGACCGCTACGGTCGCAGGCTCGAGTCCTGCCTCGGGCATGGATGTGTGTGATGTCCTTAGGTTAGTTAGGTTTAAGTAACTCTAAGTTCTAGGGGACTGATGACCACAGATGTTAAGTCCCATAGTGCTCAGAGCCATTTTTAATACTCGAATAATAACCAGTTATGCGGCAGCGACCGCACTGCCCGAGCCACGGTTTAGTGTGGGCTCCTAACCAATCAGCAACTTGGCATTTTTCGACATTACAGTTGATCGTGACAGATGAGAAAAGTGAAGAGAGGAAGGGAAAATCCTAGAAGTGACCGAGATTCGAACTCCCAGTCTTTTAGTCTGTAGTTAGCTACAGAGTTGTACAACGAAGCGACAAAGAGACTGTGATAGGCATGCGTATTCATATAAAGAGATATCGAAACAGGCAGAAAACGGCGCGGCGGTCGGCAACACCTATATGAGACAAGTCTCTGGAGCAGTTGTTAGATCGGCTATTGCTGCTACAACGGAAGGTTATCAAGATTTAAGTGAGCTTGACAGTGGTGTTATAGATGGCGCACGAGCGATAGGGTACAGCATTTCAGAGGTACCGATGAATCTCTGCGGCCGGAAAAAGATCCTGCAAGAACGGGACCAACGACGACTGAAGAGAGTCATTCAACGTAACAGAAGTGCAACCCTTCCGCTAATTGCTGCAGATTTCAATGCTGGGCCATCAACAAGTGTCAGCGTGCGAACCATTCAACGAAACATCACTGATATGGGCTTTCGGAGCCGAAGGCCCACTTGTGTACCTTTGATGATTGCACGACACAAAGCTTTAAGACTCGCCTGGGCCTTTCAACACTGACACTGGGCTGTCGATGACTGGAAACATGTTGCCTGGTTGGATGTGTCTCGTTTCAGATTGTATCGAGCGGATGGACGTGTACGGATATGGAGACAACCTTATGAATCCATAGACCCTGCATGTCAGCAGGGGACTCTTCAAGCTGGTGAAGGCTCTGTAATGGCGTGGGGCGTGTGCAGTTGGAGTGATAAGAAACTCCTGATACGTCTAGATACGGCTCTGACAGGTGATTTACGCAGGTGTTAGTGTCTGATCACCTGCATCATCCACTCATGTCGAATGTGCATTCCGATAGACTTGGGCATTTCCAGCAGGACAATGTGACACTCCACCCGCCCAGAATTGCCACAGAGTGGCTCCGGGAACACTCTTCTGAGTTTAAACACATCCGCTGACCACCAAACTTTCCAAACATGAGCACTATTAAGCATGAGAATTTCAATCTGCAGCTGAGTGTGCGCTGATATGAAACTTCCTGGCAGATTAAAAGTGTGTGCCGGACCGAGACTTGAACTCGAGACCTTTGCCTTTCGCGGGCAAGTGCTCTGCCAACTGAGCTACCCAAGCACGACTCATGCCCCGTCCTCACAGCTTTACTTCCGCCAGTACCTCGTCTGCTACTTTCCAAACTTCACAGAAGCTCTCCTACGAACCTTTCAGAACTAGCACTCCTGGAAAAAGGATATTGCGGAGACATGGCTTAGCCACAGCCAGGGGGATGTTTCCAGAATGAGAATTTCACTCTGCAGTGGAGTGTGCGCTGATATGAAACTTCCTGGCAGATTAAAACTGTGTGCCGGACCGAGACTCGAACTCGAGACCTTTGCCTTTCGCGGGCAAGTGCTCTGCCAACTGAGCTACCCAAGCACGACTTACGACCCTTCCTCACTGCTTTACTTCCGCCAGTACCTCGTTTCCTACGTTCCAAACCTCACAGAAGCTCTCCTGCGAACCTTGCACAACTAGCACTCCTGGAAGAAAGCTTCTGTGAAGTTTGGAAAGTAGGAGACGAGGTACTGTCGGAAGTAAAGCTGTGAGAACGGGTCGTGAGTCGTGCTTGGGTAGTTCAGTTGCGAGAGCACTTGCCCGTGAAAGGCAAAGGTCAGAGTTCGAGTCTGGGTCCGGCACACAGTTTTAATCTGCCAGGAAGTTGCACTATTAAGCATATCTGGGATGCCTTGCAACGTGCTGTTCAGAAGAGATTTCTACCCCCTTGTACTCTTACGGATTTATGGACAGCTTTGCAGAATTCATGGTGTCAGTTCCCTCTAGCACTTCTTCAGAAATAAGTCGAGTCCGCGCCACGTCGTGTAGCGGCACTTCTGCGTGCTCGAGGGGATCCTACACGGTATTGGGCAGGTGTAGCAGTTTCTTTGACTCATCAGTGTATAATTACAGGCATACGCTTTGTGAAACGTGCTCCAGCACGAACGCCAAGAACTAGCGAGTGGTCTTTCGGAATCGAACGTCGGTCACCGACGGCAAAACGCCCTGAGTGGAGACGGATCCAAGCGATTTGTTAGATTTATTGGGCGGTGAGGCTGGATGGAGAAGAGAGGAGAGGAGAGGAGAGGTGTCAGCGGCGGCCCGTGTTTACGGCAGCGCCGACTGCCGGCCAGTAGTCGTAAACGTCGCCGGGTCCACATCCCAAAGGGCGGCGGTAAACCCCGGATCCGTTTAATGGCCCGCTGGAAATGCCGCACAAAACGCAGGCGGCCGACCAGGGGGAGCGAGAAATCCAACGCAGTCCGAGGTCCTTCTGGCGGCTCCTCAACACGACCGCATAACGTTCGCACAGCTCGCCGTTTCAAGCACTGCAGTGACGCACAATTTTATAAGTTACACAGAAATCATAGACGTCTCATTTTGCTCACTTCCACTGTTACCATTTCAGTGGAGAACACATTTAATGATACTACATTCCTGGCCATCAAAATTTAAACACGAGGAAGTATTGCAAAGAATGGGGTTTTACTTATTAATCTCGCACACACAGTAGAAAGGATACGTGATTTAATTTGTGTGCGCGGATAATGGGTGCGAAATTGAGTGGACACAGCTCTCACTGGGGGTCGACTCGAAATGAGTTTGGAAGAAGGATACAGGTACGTCATTCCGTTCAAATGGCTCTGAGCACCATGGGACTTAAAATCTGAGGTCATCAGTCCCCTAGAACTTAGAACTACTTAAACCTAACTAACCGAAGGACATGACATACATCCATTCCCCGAGGCAGGATTCGAACCTGCGACAGTAGCGGTCGCGCGGTTCCAGACTGAAGCGCCTAGAACCGCTCGGCCACACCGGACGGCCGTCATTCCGTGCTACTTCAAATCTGATAAGGGGTTCAGCAACCGTAGTGGCTGGCGAGAAGAGAAACGGATACGATATGAATTAATGTTGCAGGTTGCATACTTTACAAATCAAGTGCTTACATGCTTCCTTCATTCCCACTGTATTTCCACGAGTATGACGAGTGTGAGAATTGTGGTGCTGCGGTCACCTCATTGTCACCGACCCGTTCTCTCTTAAACAAGAGCGCAGGAGTGTAAGGCTAGCAGTGACTTATTGTTAGTATGGAAGATGAGTACAGGATCTTGATGCTGTAAAGGAGTGCTGACAAAAGCGAAATGACCAATTTTCGGGACCAGATGAACTAACGAAGCTGTCTTTTGTGAGACTGCGGAGAATGTAAGAGGTAAATTGATTTATACAGTGCAGACAATCGTAGATGTATTCCATTAGAGTACTAGTGACATCTGGAATATTTTTCTGCTACAGTCGACGCTTCAGACAAAAAATATACCAATTTCGTCCATCGCGAACGATATGGTTGTATTCTTGTTTATTCCACTTTCACCATGAGAAAACTTATGTGCTGCTTCAAGTGAAAACTGGGTACAGAGCAATGTCGCTGTTATATTCCTGTGATCAAGAAGTGCGCTATTTCTTTATTCTTTTGGTCATGGGCTAACAGTGAATTGTATAGCTCAGCCTGTCATTTTTTTTCTGTACATTTTTCGAAGACTGTTACATATTTATTTTAATAATTAATCGCCATTTAGTGACTGCACTTCGTCCTCATGTCATGCTTTCTGGCACTGTTGTTACACACTCTAACGAAATTGTTGCATACTCTAAGTATAAATATTAAATATTAAAACATATTTACAGTAATCTTCGAAAAAGTGTTATATACATAGATACAGGGAGTTTCTCCTAAGATACGTCAGGCATGTTTTCTCTGGTGGTTCAGCAGATATTTGAAATGTCGGTTTTGCATTGTGTATTAACAGCGACAGCAAAACTCGGAGAGTGGACAGCTTTCCAGCAGCGACTCAGTAGCGCTGCATGATTAGCGGTAGCAGTCAGCGCGGGCCGGGCAGTGCTGTCGCTGCTGAATTACTGGTTATTTTTCCAATATTATTCTCCTGATTAATAAAATCGACAAAAATAAATATTACACTAGACTAATTTGGGACAACACTATCCAGTGGGCACATAAAATTCCTATTTAGAAATCTTTTTTTTTTCTTTTTCTTTTTGTAACGGGAAGCAAACCGACTCTTTTCGTCGATACTGGGCAACGCATAAAAGACCCGACGAGCACTATTTGTTTGAACTGACTGCAGATGCACAACGCAAAAACGAATGTACTGAAACACAAGAGAAAATACGCTTGGCGAGTTTTACGAAAAACAGCCGATATACAGGGTGCTCCATTGGTAGTGCCTGGGCCAAATGCCGGCCGGTGTGGCCGAGCGGTTCTAGGCGCTTCAGTCCGGAACCGCGCGACCGCTACGGTCGCAGGTTCGAAATCTGCCTCGGGCATGGATGTGTGTGATGTCCTTAGGTTAGTTAGGTTTAAGTAGTTCTAAGTCTAGGGGACTGATGACCTCAGATGTTAAGTCCCACAGTGTTCAGACCCATTTGAACCATTTTTGAACTGGGCCAAATATCTCACGAAATAAGCGTCAAACGAAAAAACTACAAAGAACGAAACTTGTCTAGCTTGAATGGGAAAACCAGATGGCGCTATTGATGGCCCGCTAGATGGCGCTGCCATACGTCAAACGGATACCAACTGCGTTTTTAAAAATAGGAACCCCTATTTTTTATTACATATTCGTTAGTACGTAAAGAAATATGAATGCTTTACTTGGACCACTTTTTTCGCTTTGTGATAGATGGCGCTGTAATAGTCACAAACGTATAAGTACGTGGTATCACGTAACATTCCGCCAGTGCGGACGGTATTTGCTTCGTGATACATTACCCGTGTTAAAATGGACAGTTTACCAATTGCGGAAAAGGTCGATATCGTGTTGATGTATGGCTATTGTCATCAAAATGCCCAACGGTGTAGCCTCTCCACAAAATAAAATAATATAAATAATATTCTTATTTAGTGTAACCTCCCCACAGATAAGTAATATAAATAATATTCTCATTTAGTGTGACCTCCAAACAGAAAAATTCCTAAACCTCCCAACAGTAAAAAATATAATTATGTCGTTCACATTCAGTATAACTTACCAACAGAAAAATTGCGTAACCTATCAATAATAAAATGTGACTAATCTCTCAATAATAAAAAATGTGACTCACTTATAACCTTTCAATAATTGACTGTCAATTTAACCTGGTAAATTTTGGACGTCAGCAGTGCTGCGTCATGGCCCTGAAAGATCATACTGAATAAATTGAAAATTCTTACCTCAGTCTAGTCGCCGGATAACGCATATATATCTGCTCCTATATGAAACTAAACTTTTCTGGCACAGCCTAGTGCAATGCTGGCCGATAGATTTGTCATGTATAAAAAGAAACAACTGATTTTTCTTTACAATAATCGGGATGACCATGGATTGGAGAAATTAGTGAATTCTTTAAATTGAGATGAATGATTGTCAAAAGTTACTTTTTATGAGAAAGATTTTTACCAACAAATTTTTTAAAACATTTACATGGGACTTGATATAACAATACTACATATGCGCGACGCTGCTTTTACCTTATACTACAACGCTCAGGCTCCGCCATCGCTCCACACGACCAGCCCAGCCAACTTCACACAGCAGACTGCTCGCTACTACTTACTGCTACTAACACACAGTTCCTGCTGCAGTCAACACTGCTCTTTGGTCTGAGATTCTCTTATAGCTTACATATCGCAGGCATCGCGTGAGCAATCCATCGAAATTACATCTGCTATTGTGCGCTAACAACAAATTCCTTAATCATGGACCTCTTACATAACCCTCCACTGGGGGGGCAAAAATTTGGCAGCGATGGTGAGTCAATTGGACTTGCCATGAGCAACAAATTTTTCTATAATCTATTTAGTTACTAAGTCTACAGTCACAGAGTATATACATTATTGATAAGTGCAGAACATATTAAGAAATGAAATAGAGTGCACACGCACTGAGTTCAGAACATACTAAGAAATGACAAAATGTATACGCAATGAGTACAAAATATATTAACAAATGACAAAATGCGCACGCACTGTATAAGTCTTTAGCATTTTTTACAAGAAATGGATACATTAAGAAAAGAAATAAAGTGCACACGCACTGTAGAACTCTTTAGCATATTTAGGACAACTGATCATATTAACAAATGTAATGAAGTGCACATGCACTGTTTAAGCCTTTAGCATTTTACAACAATTTAAACGCACTGTATAAGTCTTTACCATTTTACAAGAACTAGGAAAGGAATGGGAAGGATTGCATCATGGTTGTAGCACAGTAGGTTGCACGTAGCTGCACTGAAAGTCCATTTCTTTCTACAGAAGCACAACACCAAGTGAGCCAATCTGTAGTTCTCTTCCATGAAGTATTTATCAGTGTAGCCAAGACACTGAAATGTTGTATTAATATTCAATGTTATCATTTTGGTAGTACATTAGGTACACCAAACAGTAGGACCATAATAACACCTCCATCGTTCAAGGTGGTGGACAGCTTGATATGTCAATACCACATTCTTGTAGAATCCATACTCTTACAGCAACGTAGAATTAGTGCAAAAACCAAATATAGTGCTCCATGACCATGAGAATGGACAGGACATACGGATATTGCAGTAATTGTTGGTAATTAGGTCAGAAGATGAAGGATACAAGTATTGGCATTCATTGGCTATTTACACAGCATTTAAGTAGTATGTATGGAGTATTACAGAACATTATTCATGAGTCATCTCATTACAGTAATTATTGGCATAGCATTTAAGCATAAGTCATCTAGTTACAGTAATCATTGGCATAGCATTTATAGAGTATAACAAAATATTATTTACAGAAATTATTGGCATAGCATTTATGCCTAAGTCATCTCATTACAGTAATTATTACAGAACATTATTCATAAGTCATCTCAGTACAGTAATTATTGGCACTCATTGGCCAGTTACAAAGCATTTTTTTATGCATTATTCAGAAGTCATCATTCAAAATGAGTTAATTATTGGCATAGCATTTATGCATAAGTCATCTAATTATAGTAATCATTGGCATCATAAGTCATCTCATTACAGTTTACAGTAATCATTGGCATTGCATTTATGCATAAGTCATCTCGTTACAGTAATCATTGGCATCATAAGACATCTCATTACAGTAATTATTGGCATTCATTGGCCAGTGTCAAGGCATTTATTATGCATTATTCAGAAGTCATCATTCAAAACAGGAGTTATTGCGTGTAGGATCAAATTGTAGTGTTTGTATATGATATCATGCAAGTGACATTAGACATATTTAAAATGCAACACATTGTAACTATTACTCAAGGTCTGTAGTCCAATAATACGTAGATATAATGGATTCAATACAACAGACAAATTTGTATTATATTTAGGACTGGTAACAAAAAACTTTTTTTGCTAGCAGTGCATTGCGTTTGGATCGATAATTAATTACTGGGGCATGAAAATATTTGCTTTTGACTTATTGCTGGAAATAAGAATTAATAACGTCATTCGTCATGAGTCAGCTGTAGCAAGGTAATGAAACAAGTACAGTATATGTGATCACATTCATAAATGATAGACACAACTGGGTAAAAAAATGCAAGTACTAGAACAGGTTTAATAACTAACTGCTTATAGCATTTTAATATCATGAAAAGCTTCTCCTGGAAAAAATTACAAATGGGTTATTGAGCTGAAAGAAAAAATGTATATTATGCTGAAAAGTAGTGAACTTCAAATTAATAGGTAATGAAACGTGTACTCAATATGTATGTACTCTAGCTGTCTTTCACAAAACATTCACTCATTATACAATGCGACATAAAACATACTGTCAAAAGGAACTGCAACATATTCTTAAATAACTACACAGCATATCTTAACTAACAGAAAATATATAAACATCATCATCATCCTCATCGGCAAAGAAAAACTTCATTATTCATATTATCATAACTTCATCATTATCATCATCTGCAAAGAAAAACTTCATTATTCATCATCACATTACCATTCTCCTCATACAACTATTCATTATCATTCATTACTTCATATAGTATAGAGTTTTCTTACTTCTAGCATATTCCATCACTAAAATTAACATGTGTAGTTCTGTCTGACAGCTTGCATCACTCGCCTCGTATTCTGAAAGAAAAATAATTAGTTAAGACTGCTATTATACAGTGTGTATAGTATATTCTGGTTAATGCTTGTTAATTCTGGTCCATTTACTCTTCATGACAAGGTATTGCATTTTCTTTCTTTCATTCCAGTTGTGAAATTTCCATTTCATAGTAAACCACTGTGGTTGTTTAATTTATTTCTTTTACACGGTATTGCTTTCTGAAAATGATGAATAACGATTAATATCTTGCATTTAAATCATATACTCATTAAATAAAAACTTGTTTATTGTGATATACCTAGGCATACAGCATAGCATGACAGAAAACGTATTATGTCAAAAACATTGACAATTTTCAAGTGCAAAAAATGTACACACCGTATCATAATGTAGTAGCAAAAAATGTAAAATAGTCACGATGTTGAGATATCACAAGGCAAAATGTCAATGTCAACTGGTGTTTGTTTCATCTTAAAGATTTCATAGTACATACAGAGAAAAATTCTACTTTCGATAGGAAAACAATCATATATACACAAAAATGGAAAATGTGCACGGCCTGATGTCTAACGACAAGAAAAGCGACCTGCTAACCATACCTTGCCGGGCACTTGCCAAGAAAAAAATACGATCATTATGAGTAAGTAGTCACATAAATATAATTGCATAAGTGGTCATATAAAAATCAGGAAATGGCATTACAGTGTGATAAATCATGAAGTATGCTCATTCAATAAAGGGTTTAATATTGGAGACATGGTGATTGCCTTTACTTTTCCTGGTTCTCAATGTTTCGACATGTACTACATTGGGGTGAGGAATGCTGCGAATTCTATATGGACCTGCGTATAGAAGCTCAAATTTACTGCATCTACTCTTTCCTCTGTTGTATAAATAATGCGTGCGTACTAATATCTTCTGTCCAATGTGAAAGTCACGGCGTGTACAAACCTGTTTCTGCTGTCGTCTCCGGCGCTCTGCGGCACGTTTGATGTTGTTGAGCGCAATGTCAATTATTTCATGGTGACGTAGTCGACGAGATGTAGGAAATGTTACTAATTATTTAATTTTGTTAGGTGGTTCAACATTTTTCAGTATAACAGTCGGAGATAGCATAGTAGATTCATTTGGTATGGAGTTAATTACATCTTGGAATGAGAGTATATGTGTGTCCCAATCAATATGTTTTTTATGGCAGTACATTCTACATAGTTTACCAATTTCTTTCATCAGTCGTTCACAAGGGTTCGAAGAAGCGTGATACTTGGATATATAAATCGGAGAAATGTCTCTAGCTCGTAACATACGGGTCCATATTGCAGATCGAAATTGTGGTCCATTGTCGGAAATTACTTTCAATACATGCCCTACATGAAGTAGAAAATGATTTACAAATGCATTCGAAACAGATTTAGCAATAGCATTGCGTAACGGAGTGAAGGTAACAAATTTTGAAGTGAGTTCAACAGCGACAAAGATGTAACAAAAACCTCTATTAGATCTGGGAATCGGACCAAAAATGTCTACAGCGGCCATGTGTCTCAATTTAACGGGTACAATGGGATGTAACGGAGCAATATGTGAAGTCGTGTCTGATTTAGCTTTCTGGCAGATTTTACATGACGCTAAAACTCGTCGAATACGTTTCTCCATGTTAGCAAAATAACAGTTCTGTCTCAGTATAAGAAAAAATTTTCTGGTTCCATAATGTGCGTAACTTAAATGAGTATACCAAATTAATTTGTTAACAAGCTCGTCAGGAATACATAATATCCAGTTGTTGCTGTCAGGGTGAGAGCGGCGAAACAGAGTATTATTGCGTACAGTATAATGGTTTCTAATGGTAACATTATTCTTATCTTGCCAAAGGCGTTTAATATCTTTTCACACGTTGTCTTTGCTCTGCTCTTGTGCTATGTCTCGTAATGACGATGAAATGAAATTTTCAAATGCGACTTGTTGAATATACATGACGCTAGAATTTGCTTGGCAGAAGTTGGTTGCGATGTCTTGTTATTTGTTGCTGAGAGAGCGGGACAGTGCGTCTGCTACAATATTTTGTGTACCGGGAATGTGAACTATTGTAAAATTAAATTCCTGTAAATAAAGTTTCCATCTGCTTAACCTGTCGTGTGGAAATTTTGCGGAAAGTAAAAACTGTATAGCTCTATAAACTGTGTAAACGGTATTGTGTCTTCTATAAAGAAAATGCCTAAATCTGGTAAATGCCCGTACAACACGTAATGTTTCAAGTTCTGTAACAGAATAATTGCGTTCAGCAGGTGACAGAATGCGACTTGCTTAACTTTGAATTGTGAAAATGCCGCGAAAAACTGCTAACAGTACATCGCGATGTGCAATGAGGGAAAAAGCTGACTCGAATAATTTGACCGATAATACTAACGACAGTCAGTGTAATAGTGATAATCCTCTAATTACGGATAATCAGTGCGTGCCGATCACTAGTAATGATTTTATTCCAGATGATAACAAACACATTCAGTTATGTTCACACTTAATTTAATGGCAAATGATTACGTGGCACGATCCGTTACAATGAACGCTGTCCAGTTTGACACACATGATTGGCAAAATTTACACATTGAACAGACAAATGTTTCTAACGAAGGTGAACAATGTACTCAAAATATGTCAGATTTATTTGATTCCGGTGTAGTGACCAACAGTGCACATACAATTGGCGAACCTTTTCAAGAATCACAGAATGACCAAATGGTTACACAAAACGTGACAATTGCAGATACGCCGTCAAACAGCACAGAGAATAGAGTAGGTAATATTGGCATGGATCAAGTTATGGCATTATTGCTACAACTTCATGAATCAAACAAACAACCTAATGAAAATCTCAAACAACAACTTAATGAAAATCTCAAACAATCGAATGAAAAACAAGACAACAATTTCAAACAACTTAATGAAAGTTTCAAACAGTCGAATGAAAAACACGACAGGTCGAGCAAACAAATTAATGAGAACTTTAAACAGATTAATGAACAGATTGCAGCCGTTGCCGTGCAATGTCATGATACTAAAGAACAATTACGTGAGGAAATTAAGGCTTGTGCTAGGAATAGTAGTGAAGAAATTAGATCTGTTGCACAAGAATTAAGTAATACACATGCAGCCACAACGAAATTACTTAGTGATGAAATTAGTGCAGTCGCTAAACAATGTTCTGAAAACGCAACACAGTTACGCGACGAGTTTAAATTAATGTCATCAGAACTTTCACGCACACTGGATGCGAAAATAGATACGAAATTTGAACAACAAAACTGCCAAATTGACAAACGTTTTAATCACCACCTACAAAACAGTGAAACGCGTTATCGTAAATTTGTACAGGAACAGAACGAAGTAAAGAAACAAGTCATGGAAACAATTACTGCACAGAGACAGGAACATAAGCGTGAATTGCTTACGAAAGCAAAAACATACGTAGACAACAACATTGCTGCAGTATCAGACGAAATCAATACTATCAAACAGTTGAACACCGAATTGCATGATGAAATCTCTGATCTTAAAACAAAAACAGACACACACACAGTAGACTTTCAGATAGTGACCAGCAGATTTGAACAATTGGAATTAATACAGGATCCCGATGCCATTAAAGCAGGCATTAAGAAATTAAGCAAAACCACACGTAAAATCAAAAAACAAATTAATGCTTGTGACACTAAAAATGATGATCAGGTTAAAGCATTGACTGAAAAATTTGTTGAATTGGCCAGTCGTATTGATGTTATCTAAAATAACAATGACACCAAATCAGACGATACGTCACCAATTTCGTTCAATCAAACTCCCGAATTCGAAAACTTACAGCAGACAATCAGTGAGATAGGTTCGTCCAATAATACATTACGTAGAAAATTGTCATCTTTACAGCAAGAAGTGACAGAAATGAAAAATGTTTCAGCCTCTAACACGTCACAGCATACGCCACATTGTGAACATTTGTCACATTCACACAGCCAGTATAATTTAGGTAATTTACAGAGAGTACGTGACTTAGATTCCGAACAGCCACAGACAAACAGATTATCATACAATCCTGAGCCTGCTCAGACATTCAGAGACGATAATTTTGATTGTAAGCACTTTCTATCCATGAGAAAATTTAAGGTATTTAAGAATGACAGAATACAGATACACACTTTGGGTTGGATACAACGATTTAATTTTGCGTTTTAACCGGCATTGCCTGTAACGCAAAAACTAAAATTTATTTGCAGCGCGTAAGTGACCTCAGGGGATTCATTACACTTCGATGAATATGTACCGTAGCGTGCACAGGGCCCCGAGCTGTAGTTGTGCTATTTCATCTTTAGTTTTCTGCACTGCTGCCTACTCTTTTACTGTCCTTTATATCTATCAAAACAGCTCTTCAACTGTCGATCTCTCTATGACTAGGAATGAATAAAGAAAACCTGATATGACAAGTTTTACCGAAAGTGACAGTTTTCATTAGACACTCCCGAAATGACAAGAAATAATTTTAATAACAGACAAAATTTTAATCATCAGTATGCACTAAATTTTCAGCAATTGCAGACATTTTGGTAACAATAGAGGCTTTTCCCCACAACAGCAACAACACCAGCCGGTTAGCATACGTAACCAACAATGTAATGTACAAGGTCAACCAAGCTTTAATGTTTCGCCGCCTACACGTATAGCGTCAGCTCCGACAAATTGTAACGCACAGCAACAAGGAAATCACTACGTACAGATGACACATCATTTCAACTC